>NC_081399.1:10940015-11007515 GCF_030684315.1 Stegostoma tigrinum | reverse complement strand
GCTCAGTCTCACACACACACATACTCACACACTCTCTCACACACACTAACGCACACTTACACACACACTCACACACACACACACACTCTCTCTCACACACACTCACACTCACACACACTTACTCACACACTCACTCACACACACACTCACTCACACAAACACACACGCTCACACAGACACACACTCACACTCACTCTCTCACACACACACATACTCACACACTCTCTCACACACACTAACGCACACTTACACACACACTCACACACACACTCTCTCACACACACTCACACTCACACACACACATACACACTTACACACAGACACAGACACACACATGCTCACACACTCACACTCACCCACACACTCTCACTCACACACACACCCTTACACACACATTAACACACACTCACACACACACACTTACACACAGACACAGACACACATACAAACACACACACGCTCACACACTGACACTCACACTCACCCACTCACACCCACACACTCAGACACACACTAACACACACACACGCACACTCACACTCACATACACACGCTAACACACACGCACTCACTCCCACACACACTCACACTCATACACACACTCACACACACACATACACACACATACTCACACACTTACACACACACACAGACACACACATAAACACGCACATGCTCACACACTCACACTCACCCACACACACTCACTCACACACACACCCTTACACACACACTAACACACACTCACACACTCACAGACACACTCACACACACACACTTACTCACACACTTACACACAGACAGAGACACACACACAAACACACACATGCTCACACACTGACACTCACACTCACCCACTCACACACACACAAACACACACACACGCGCACACTCACACTCTCATTCACACTCACACACAGACTAACACTCACTCATACTCACACACACACAAGGACACAGACAAAGACACACTCACACCCTCACATTCACACACACACCCTCAAATTCACACACACACACTCACACTCACGCTCTCATACACATACTAACATGCACACGCTCACACTCACACACACACTAACGCACACTCAAACCCACACATACACACAGATACTCACACACTTACACACAGACACAGACACACACACACAAACACACACACGCTCACACACTCACTCACCCACTCACACCCACACACTCACAAACACACACACACTAAAACACACACATGCACACACTCACACTCTCACTCACACACACGCGCACACACACTAACACACACTAATACTCACATACACACATACTAACACTTGCACAAGGACACAGACACGCTCACACACTCACACTCTCACTCACGCTCACACACACACTAGCACACACTCACACACACACACTCACACACAGACACAGACACACACACACTCACACACACATACTCACACACACACACTCACTCACACACACTCACACACACACATACTCACACTCACTCGCACACACACACAAACACACTCACACTCACTCTCACACACACATACTCACAGACACACATATCCATTCCCTCAGTCGACATCACAACCTCCTTGAACCTGATGGGATTGGCCTCACTCGCCAATAAATACACAAACATCATCCTCAGCACATATTAACCATCATCTCTAACTGATGGATACGGGGACCGGAACTGTGCATGGTGCTCCGAGTGTGGGTCTAACTGAGGGATACGGGGACCAGAACTGTGCACGGTGCTCCGAGTGTGGATCTAACTGAGGGATATGGGGATCGGAACTGTGCACGGTGCTGCGAGTGTGGGTCTAACTGAGGGATACGGGGACCGGAACTGTGCACGGTGCTCCGAGTGTGGGTCTGACTGAGGGATATGGGGACCGGAACTGTGCACGGTGCTCCGAGTGTGGGTCTGACTGAGGGATATGGGGACTGGAACTGTGCACGGTGCTCCGAGTGTGGGTCTAACTGAGGGTTGTGTTGTTACATTTGTGTGTTCGGTGGGTTTCGGGTGTGGATCATTGCTGGACGTTAGTGGGAGGTGGGGAATTTAGTTTAGATGGACAGACTGAGTGTGGAGACGGTGCTTTGTCATGGCGAGGGGGGCAGGAAATGGGTTATTTCCTAACCCCACTTCTCCACCCACCCCCTTGTAAGACCCTCATCCTTTTTCTCTCCTTATATCTGTATTTTTCTCCATTTTACCCGTGATTTTGAACCTGCCCACCATCTTACCTGAGATGGCAGCGCGAGTGGATACTTTGCAGACGTTTCTCTGTCCCTGTGTACTTCTGTGCTTGAGAGCAAGTATCAATGAAATCTAATTCTCTCTCTCTCTTGCTTTGGCCTCCTGCCCCATCCCCAGATGGTTACGAGTTCCTGGAGATTGTGAAGGAGGTTGCTGAAGACAACACTGATAACCCAAACCTGAGCATCATCTGGATCGATCCTGAGGATTTCCCGCTGGTAAAGCCTCCCAAACCCCCTCCCTCAGAGAGACGCTGCCCCCAGCCTCCCCGTGGGCCATTGCTGTGTGAGTCACTCCAACACCACTCCCCCCCCCCTCCCCCCACCTCCTCCACATCTCCCCCACTGTCCGCCTGGCCCTTGCCTCTGATTGGCCAATACCCCGTCCGTCACCACTCTCCCGTTGGCTCCATTGGTCCTCTCTGTGCCATGACGTTGTGTGTCCTCAAGCCAATACGATTTGCCAGTCTGGCCATTGGTCCATGCCCAACATGCCAGGGTGTCAGGCAGAGGTGTCCCACTTAGGGTGGGTTTGGGGAGTAGGGGTGGGTTAAATCTGTTCAGTGATAGAACACTGGAGCCTTCCATTGTAAATTGGCATGGTACATATACCCCCTGGCATAGCTGTGAGCTTGGGCAGAGGGTGGAAAGTGGATATATTGTTCATTAAAATCACCCCCGGCGTGCCTTTTGCTCCGCTTGTTTTTGCAGAATGACCCCGGAATATCCCAACTTGACCAGAGGCGATGACATGCTTTCAACGGTATCCGGAATGCGTTGCCAGCAGCAGTTGTGGAAGCAAGGTCATTGGGGTCATTTAAGAGACTGCTGGACATGCATATGGTCACAGAAATTTGAGGGTGCATACATGAGGATCAATGGTCGGCACAACATTGTGGGCTGAAGGGCCTGTTCTGTGCTGTACTGTTCTATGTTCTATGTTCTATGTTCTATCCAGGGCCACCCCACTCTCAGGGTAGAGTGGTAGATCCTGGAATGTTCCACACTGGGACAACGCTTTTGACCACAAACATAGAACATTCCAGCACAGTACAGGCCCTTCGGCCCTCGATGTTGTGCCGACCTGTCATACCGATCTCAAGCCCATCTAACCTACACTATTCCATGTACGTCCATATGCTTGTCCACAAGTGGTACGCTCCCGGTGTGGAAGTATGGATCTTTGGGGTGTCAAAATGTTAAGTGTTTCTGCACTTGGCCATGCACCACCTACCCCACCTCATCCTCCAACCCTACCCCACACCCCCCCCCCCCCCCCACCACAGCCATGAGCTCGTGATTGAAATTCCATAAACTGATGGGGCTTGATATGATCCCAGGCGATGATTAAATCTGTCGGCTGAACAGTTACCCTTTCTTCTTTCACAGTTGAACCCTTACTGGGAGAAGACGTTTGGTATCGATCTCTCTGAGCCCCAGATTGGGGTGGTTAACGTCACAGATGTAAGTATTTCCCAGCCTGGAACTAGACTGGAGCTTGAATTCAGGGCTGAACTGGATTCAGTGAGTAAAAATTGACCCCAAGATTGATTTGGGTTCAGGAATTTGAGATTGAATTCATGGCAGCTTTGAATTCAGAAATCAGATTGAGTTCATGATTGATGTAGATTCATCTAGATCTAGCTTAGATGTTGAATTCAGGGTTGCTCTTGATTAAAGCATTAAAAAAATCAAATTCAAAATTGTTTTGGAACCAGGGTTTTATTTGAATTCAGACTGATTGGGTTCAAGGATTAGGGATTGATTCCAGGGTTGATTTGAATTCAGGGATCAGAGATTGAATTCAGAATTGATCATGATTCAGAGATTAGAGATTCAGGCATCAAATATTGAGTTCAGGAATGATGTGGAATTACAAATTTGCACTTGAATTCAGGATTGATATGGAATCAAATATTAGACATTGAATTCGGGTATGATCTCAATTCAGGACTGAGGGGTTGAATTCAGGAATTCTCCAGATTCAGGAATTTGACATTTCAGTTTATGGTTGATCTGGTTTTAGAAATTAGAAATTGAATTCAGGATTGATCTGGTATCTTCGATTAAGAATGTAATTTTGGAAGTAATTTGGATTCAACCACTAATCATTGAATCCAGAATTGATTTCAATTCAAGAATCAGACATTTGAATCAGATTTAATCTTGAATAAGGAATAAAGGAATGAAATCAGGATTGATCTTGGCAGTTATAATCCCAGACCTGATTACCAACCATAAGGCCTGATCTGGGCACGGCCCAGTAACTTTTACTTTTGTTTAGCAGACAATAGATAAGATCCTGTGTACCAGTTAAGAAACTAAAGCCAAAGGATTCCTCAGTTTTGAGCAAACAGGAAATGTTACTGCCCAATGCTAGAAAACGGTAACATGATCTACTATACATGTACAAACTATTCCCAACACTCAGGCCTAACACATGGGCACATCAGTGAGCTGAAAAACCTGGACAACACTTCATATAACAAATGGGAACTAGATAGATATCGCCACTTTCTCAGTGACTCCCCCTTGGAGTCAGTGACACACCGGATCATCAAAACTGATCTAAGTTTCAATGACGGGTCACAAGTCATCACTTTTGCGAAGCTGTATGAATGACCACCCTCCTGTCCTACACTTCTGATGAATTCGAAACTGCACTCCAGCACCAATTCTTCAGCGCAACTCCAGCTTTTCACCGACAGCTAGCTGCACCAAGCTAGACCGATCCCTGGGTTGATCTGCGCTCTAACCTTGCTCAGTTGCAGCAAGGAGATAGAGTCGTACGGCATGTAAGCAGATCCTTCAGTCCAACACGTCCATGCTGACCATGTTCCCAAATTAAGCTTGTCCCATTTGCCCGAGTTTGCCCCATATACCTCTAATCCTTTGCTATTCATGTCCCCATCCAGATGCCTTTTAAATGCTGTAACTGTACCAGCCCCCACCACTTCCTCAGGCAGCTCATTCCATACACGCACCACCCTCTGTGTGAAAAAGCCACCCCTCAGGTCCCATCTAAATCTTTCCCCTCTCACCTTCAACCTATGCCCCTCTAGTTTTGAACTCCCTCACCCTTGGGGAAAAGACCTTGTCTATTCACCCTACCCAAGCCCCTCATGACTTTATAAACCTCTATAAGGTTACCCCCCTCAGCCTCCAACGCTCCAGGGGAAAAAAGCCTCAGCCTATCCAGCCTCTGTCTGTTAACTCCAACCCTCCAGTTATTGGTAATGTCCTGGTGAATATCTGCACCTTCTCCAGTTCAATCGTACCCTTCTTGTAGCAGGGTGACCAGAGTTTGGGCTTAGTGTTGGGTTGAAGGATCTGCTTACATGCCGTACGACTCTATTTCCTTGCTACGACTGAGCAAGATTAGAGCTCAGAACAACCCAGGGATTGATCTAGCTTGGTGCAGCTAGCTGTCGGTGAAAATCTGGAGTTGTGGCATCTCCTATTCAATTTATGGGCCTTTCAACCCATTCACTCACTCAACTACACTGACCTAACAATGAAGTGAGGCAGCTTCAAGGCTCCTCACAGCTTCTGCCAACCTTCCCACTTACCCTAATCTCTAGCGTTTCTTCAGAGTCCAGAACTGACCAGCTGCTCTTGCCCACTTTCCTGCAGGATAGATAAAAACCAGAATTCCAAGCACCTCCTGACCAGTCCTGTATCTTGCCAACTAAACTGTATTCCTCTCGCTGATGCTTGAACTGTGCTGAAAGATCCAGCAAAAAAACTTGTAACAAACCCTTCCACTATCTCACTGTGAAATTAGATTCTACTTTTGAATCTCAACATTCTACAAATTTTAAAATCTCACAGAATGACGTGAAATGGATTCCATTCGCAGACGCAGAATTGCAAGCAAGAGTGATCCTGATTTAGCAACCAGAGCCTGAATTCAGTTTAATTTGAGATCAGGGACTCGGTATTAAATTCAACTTTGGTTTGGAGTCAGGAATCAGAGATTAGATTCGGAATTTATAAAAAAACCGGTAGGTAGGGAGCAAAATCAGAATCTGGAATTAGCAATTTAATTTATGATTGCAGATTTAGAATCAAGGATTGATACTAATTCAATTATTTATCTGAAATAATGCAGGATTAGAGGGTGAATTCATGACTGTGTTAAAATCAGAGACATGAGAAGGAATTGAACGATTTGGAATCAGGTCTTATGATTGAAATCAGGATGGACCTCAGGCCAGGTATTGATTTCATGATTGAGGTAAAATCAGGGATCAGAAATCATCCTTGAATTCATGATTAGAGATTAAATTCAGGTGTAAGGATTTAAAAGCTAGAAACTGGAATTACATTGCAAATTGAAGATTTAGAGTTAGAGAATAGGAATTGAATTCAGACTTGAAGACTGAGGATCTGAATTTTGAAATTGAGCTCAGGTTTACAAATTTAGGATCAGTAGAAAGGGAATCACACTGGAATTGAAGACTTAGATTGAAAACTTAAGAACTCAGCTAGAATATTTAGAATTAGGAATTAAATTCAGGATTGTATATTTAGAGTCTGGAATTAGGAATTGAATTCAGGAATGTACATTGAGAATTTGGATGAGAAATTGAATTCAAGCTTGAAGGTTTAGATGGAGACATGAGGCATTGAATTCCCTGTTCCTTTTCGGGAAGACTATTCCGTTCTCTCTGTTTTCACCTCGCAGGCAGACAGTGTCTGGCTCAACATGGATGAAGATGACTTGCCGAGTGCCGATGAGTTGGAGGATTGGATTGAGGATGTTCTTTCTGGTGAGATAAACACTGAAGATGACGATGATGATGAAGATGATGACGATGAAGACGATGACGACGATGATGGTGATGATGATGATGACGATGATGATGATGATGACGATGACGATGAAGAATAATTTAACACCCACGTCACCAAATCTCAACATGATGCCAACGATCGTCAACCTATTTATTGCCAACAAAAAGCTTGGCTCCGATCTACAGCGTCTCCTTTTTTTTCTATCTGTAAATCTATATAACTTTAACATTTTGTATTGAAAAATCAATATACTATCTTGCTGGAATGGGGAAATGAAAATACAGAGAACAAAAGTGAACTGACTGCAAACTGTCCTGTCGTTTGTGTCTCTCAGGCACTGTCGCCTCAATCAATCTGTTGGAATTCACAAATGAGACACCCCACATTGACACAGTGCAATGCAACAGGCTTGTGAGGAAAATTGTAGGTTATGGAGGACAAGGGAGAGTAGTGATGTAAATACTAAACTGGCAGGGGGATAAGAATCATGGAGTCATGCAGCGTGGAGACAGGCCCTTCAGTCCATCCATTCCATGCCAACCACAATTCCAAGCTGAATTAGTCCCACTTGCCTGCTCCTGGTCCATATCCCTCCAAACCTCTCCCTATTCATGTAACTATCTCTTAAACATTGAGACTGTACCCACTTCCACCACTTCCTCAGGAACCTCATTCCACACTCGAACCACACTCTGTTTAAAAACTTTGAACCCCCCCCCCCCCCGACCTTGTCTTTTTTAAAATATCTCTCCTTAAATATGTGCCCCCAGTTTTAAAATCCCCGATCCTAGGGAGAAATAAAACACCGATCCTTGACTCCATCCACACCCCTTATGGTTCTATAACATTGCTCCTACGCACCAGTGAGAAAAGTCCCAGCCTCTCCTTAAAACTCATACCCTCTGCACCTGGCAAAATCCTGGTAAATTTCTCCTGAACCGTCTCCAGTTTAATAACATCCTTCCTGTAACTGGGCGACCAGAACTGGACACAGTGCTCCAGGAGAGGTCTCACCAACATCCCTGTACAACCTCAACATGACGTCCCCAACCCCTACACTCAAAGCTCTGAGCAGTGAAGGCTAGTGTGCTAAAAACCTTCTTAACCCCCCTGTCTAAATGTGAGACAAACTTCAAAACATTATGTGCCTGCACACCCAGGTCCCTCTGTTCTACAGCACCACCCGGGACCCTACCATTAACTGTATATGCCCTTCCCTCCCTGTTGTACCAAGGTACCCTGCGTTTATCCATCAGCAGGTATATTTCCAGCTGGAGGGATATTTGTAGTGGAGTTCCCTAGGGGTTGCAATGAGGACCCTTGATGTTGCTGATATATATTAATGATGCAGGTAATGGAGCACATTGCAGGTTATTAGAAACAGAAATCACATGACACCAGGTTATAGCCCAATGGGTTTATTTGAAAACGCAAACTTTCTGAGCCCTGCTCCTCCTTCAGACGTTAGTGAGAGAGGTAGTATCAGACTCAGAATTTATAGATAAAAGATCAAAGGGATCACACCATTGATGAGGATGTACTAAAGAAACCCAAGATGTTGTTAAATCTTTAACCAGTTGGAAGGTTTTAATTGATTCATATGTAAATGTAAATCCCTGAATTCCTTACAAATCACTGTCCTGTGAGAACGAAAGGTTTTATCAGTGTAAAGAAGAGGGGACATTTTAGGTCAGACAATGCATGTTGGATGTGAGGCCTTGTTTAGGATCTGCTTGCGTTTTGGTTCGGAGTCAGACTGGTTTAATTTCTAACGTAGGAACTTATAAAACACCAGATTGAATGACTGTCTATAAACTGAGTGCTTTTGGATCAAAAAGGTTTCTTTAGTACATCCTCATCAGTAGTGTGACCCTTTGAACCTTTACTTATAAAGTCTCCATCTGATACTACATCACTAAAACGAAATGCACAGCAAGATCCCACACCTGGGCCCTCCAATACGCCTTTTCCACTCTCAAAACTACTCTTTTAATGTCGTTCTCGGAGAGAGAGAGAGAGAGAGAGGGGGGTGGAGGGAGGGAGCAGCAGTGCATACTAATGATTACGCGCGCCCCCTCTCCCCCGCGGGCCCAGATTGCTGGGTGGGCACACACTGACGGAAGGCTGCAGGTCCGGGCAGGATGGTACAGCCCCTGGCGAACTGAATCCTAATTTCAAACTCCGCATCTTCAATATCAAATTCCCTTCTGAATCTGAACATTCTACCAGCCTGCCAATTCCTGGAGTAAAGGTGTTAACGGATAAAGAAGAATGGCTAGGCCATTGTGAGGGCCACGGTGGCTCAGTGGTTAGCACTGCAGCCTCACAGTGCCAGGGACCCGGGTTCAATTCCAGCCTGGGGTAACTGTCAGTACGGAGTTTGCACATTCTCCCCGCGTCTGTGTGGGTTTCCTCTGGGTGCTCTGGTTTCCTCCCATGGTCAAAAGATGTGCAGGTTAGGGTGGATTGGCCGTGCTAAATTGTCCCATAGTGTCCCAGGGATGTGCAGGTTAGGGTGGGTTGGCCGTGCTAAATTGTCCCATAGTGCCCAGCGATGTGTGGGTTAGGGTGGATTGGCCGTGCTAAATTGTCCCATAGTGCCCAGGGATGTGCAGGTTAGGGTGGGATTGGCCGTGCTAAATTGTCCCATAGTGTCCAGGGATGTGCAGGTTAGGGTGGGTTGGCCGTGCTAAATTGTCCCATAGTGCCCAGCGATGTGTGGGTTAGGGTGGATTGGCCGTGCTAAATTGTCCCATAGTGTCCAGGGATGTGCAGGTTAGGGTGGGTTGGCCGTGCTAAATTGTCCCATATTGCCCAGCGATGTGTGGGTTAGGGTGGATTGGCCGTGCTAAATTGTCCCATAGTGCCCAGGGATGTGCAGGTTAGGGTGGGATTGGCCGTGCTAAATTGTCCCATAGTGTCCAGGGATGTGCAAGTTAGGGTGGATTGGCCGTGCTAAATTGTCCCATAGTGTCCAGGGATGTGCAAGTTAGGGTGGATTGGCCGTGCTAAATTGTCCCATAGTGCCCAGGGATGTGCGGGTTAGGGTGGATTGGCCGTGCTAAATTGTCCCATAGTGCCCAGAGATGTGCGGGTTAGGGTGGGTTGGCCGTCTAAATTGTCCCATAGTGCCCAGGGATATGCGCATTGGGGTGGATTAGCCGTGCTAAATTGTCCCATAGTGCCCAGGGATGTGCAGGTTGGTGTGGGTTTGCAGTGCTAAATTGTCCCAGAGTGCCCAGGGATGTGCAGGTTGGTGTGGGTTTGCAGTGCTAAATTGTCCCAGAGTGCCCAGGGATGTCCCTATCAACTTGGGTGGCAATATTGAGGGATCTATGGACGTGGACCCCAAGATCCCTCTGTTCCTCCACACTGCCAAGAATCCTGTCATCAACCCTGTATTCTGCATTCAAATTCAACCTTCCAAAATCAATCACTTCACACTTTTTCAGCTTGAATTCCACCTGCCACTTCTTTGCGCAGCTCTGCATCCTCTCTGTGTCCCACTGCAACCTGCTACAGCCCTCTACACTGTCCACAATTCACCAACCTTCCTGTCATCGGCAAAAATTATTAACCAACCCTTCCACTTCCTCATCCAAGTCATCTATAAAGATCGCCAAGAGCAGATTTCCCAGAACAGATCTTTGTGGAACACCACTGAGCTCCAGGCTGAATACTTTCTATCTACTACCACCCTCTGTTTTCTATTGGACAGCCAGTTCTGTATTCAAACAGCCAAATTCCCTGGATCCCATGCCTCCTTACTTTCTGAATGAGCTTACCGCGGGGAACCTTACAAATGCCTTCCTAAAATCCACAAACACCACATCCACTACTCTACCTTCTTCAATATGTTTTGTCACATCCTCAAAGAGTTCAATAAGGCTTGTGAGGCGTGACCTGTCCCCCTCAAAGCCATGCTGACTATTTCTAACCAAACTGTCCTTTTCCAAATAATCATAAATACTGACTCTCAGAATCCTCTCCAATAATTTGACCAGCACAGAGGTAAGACTGACTGGTCTGTAATTTCTAGGATGATCCCTATCCCCTTTCTTGAACAAAGGAATGGCATTTGGCGCCCTCCAAACTCCTGGTACTACTCCAGTGGACAGTGAGGATGCAAAGATCATTGCAAAAGGGTAGCAATCTCTTCCCTCACTTCCTGTAGCAACCTTGGGTATATCCCGTCTGGAACAGGGGACCTGTCTATCCTCATGTTTTTCACAATTTCTAGCACCGAAGGGTCTGATAACTGAACAGACCCTCATTATAGTTTGGTGGAAAGACATTAAAGTGACCTTTCCCCAGACTACCTTGGTAGTAGCTGCCCAAAACCTCAGCACATCTCCCAGCACATCGCCCAGGACCTTGCAATGTGCCAGTCTGCAGCAGCAGCTGGTCTTTGCAGACCAAAGCGCACCTTTCACTGAATTAATTGCCTTCAGTTTGTGCTCTACAGTCTGCTCCCTGGGACACACATCATGGAGCTGCTTGGGATGAGCCTTGGCGAAACCATAGCCCCTTTCTCCCTTCACTTCCTTTGCACGGACATATTCCAGAAGGAGATGTGTGACAGAGATAGTAGGAACTGCACATGCTGGAGGATCTGAGAATAACAGGGTGTAGAGCTGGATGAACACGGCAGGCTAAGCAGCATCAGAGGATCCTGAGCAGCAGCCAGACCCAGCCTGAAGAAGGGCCTGGGCCCGAAGCGTCAGCCTTCCTGCCCTGGAGATGCGTGACAGTCTCTTCTCCCCGCAGCTATATCGAAGGCAGCATAGAGTGGCAGGGAGAAGACTGGCGGACATGAAGGATCTCATGGGTAATACCCGTATTTATCACCAGCTCAGAGATGGCTTGGTGCTTGCTGTGAAGTTCTAGCTATGAGACATTCTGCAAAACGCTTTGCAGCTGACTCAGGGAGAGTACCTGAGAGAAGCAACCCTTTCCTTTTCCTGCGGGCTCTCCAAGATGCTGTGCCTGGTGGAGTTGTGGTCAAAGGTGTTTTCTTTTATAAATTTCTCCACGTGGGACAGGTACAACGGAACACAAAGGTGGGCATCAGGGTGAGGGCATAACTTCACCATCCTCCTTTAATCATGGTGCCCTGTCAGACCTGGCCCATTTGTGATCTCCAGATGAAGCAGAAGATGGCTCGGGCCACTGCAGTGATGCAGGTTTGGGGAATGGGCCAGCCCTGCGCAATGTAACGGTGGCACCAAGAGAACCTCACAGCTGGCGATCACAATTTTACCTCCAACACGGAGGGAGTGGTCCCTCCCATATACCCCGTTTCTGCCTCACCTTGGTGATACCCACCTCCTTAAATTTTGGTCACGCTCCACCCCCTCCAAACCGCAACCACGAACCCACATTCAGAATAGACTGATCTGACAGGGAACTGCCCAGTTCCCAGAGAACACGGCCTCTCTCTTGCCCCAACTTACCTTGGCTCCTGAGGCCATTTTCAATTGATGCTCAGCAGTCTGCGTACCGACAGCGAATCCACACAGAAATCTGCGATGTTATGTGTGCACAGGGAGGTTTCGAATTTCACCCATCTCAGACTTGTACCCTTCCTCATAGAACCGGCCAATCAGGAAGCTTTCTGGTTCCCCGTTGATTAAGGGCACATTACTTAAGTTGGTATAAAGTAGTCAGATTCCCTCCCTAAAGCCCGTTTTGGGGAGCACATACCCATGTCGATATGTGATATCCTGACAAGGGCCTACACCTGGCCGAGTCCTCTGAAACAGGGGTCCACCCCCCCCCCTCTATGCATATCCCTGAGGAAGACAAGGCTCTCTGAGATCATTCTGCGTGGTACAGAGCAGGTCTGGTGTGTGTCAATCACCAACATCACAGCAGGCCTGACCCAGTGGGCGATGACCTTAGACGGGGTTTTGTAATCCACATTCGGCAGCGAAGTTGGTCGCCAATTTCCAATGTCCTCCCTCCTCCCACTTCTGCTCGAGGATGACAGAGAAGATACCTTTCCTCATGGATTTTAACATGGTACCTGCCAGAAGCATATTGTCATACATCTGCAGCAGGGATAATCTCTTCGGTCCGCCTCCCCCTCTCTCCCTATTTTTTTCAGAACCCACTCCCCATCCCCCGTCTCTGATGAAGGGTCTAGGCCCGAAACGTCAGCTTTTGCACTCCTAAGATGCTGCTTGGCCTGCTGTGTTCATCCAGCTTCACACTTTGTTATCTCAGATTCTCCAGCAGGTCCTGGCCACTCAACTTCCACACAACGGAATACAACCTAGCCAGTAAGCCGTCGCTTCCTGAGATTTATTCTTTTCTAAGGACTCAAGGGCTTTAATCAACTTCTCTCTGGTCATTCGGACTCTCTCACAGGCTAAGTCCTCCATGATCAACAGCCAGAGAATTCTTCCTAAGGTGGAGCTTTGACGAGGGGGGCATAGTTTTAAAGTGAGTGGATGGGAGGCATCAGAGGTAGGTTCTTTACTCAAAGAGTGGTCGGGGCGTGGAATGCGTTGCCGCAGAGGGGAGTGGAGTCGGCCTCATTAGGGGCATTTAAGCAGCTATTAGACAGGCATATGGATGGTAATATAAGGTAGGGGTGGAGGTTAGATAGACCTTAGGATTAGGGTAAAAGTTGGGCACAACATCGTGGGCCGAATGGCCTGTGCTGTGCTGTGCTGTACTGTTCTATGTTCTCTGATAAAGGACAGGAAGAACAGTGTGCACTTTGTGACATACAGTCTGGCACTGGGCAATCCTCAGGATGTCAGAGGGAGACAGCATTTCTGAGCCATCTTCTTCCTTCTGGCTGCTGATCAGAGCAGATTTTCCTCCCGCAAAGACATCAATGTACCAGATGGGCTTTTCCAGAGACTCAATAGACTCATCAGCATAGTTAATGGTGCTCATGTTTAATTCAAGACTTATTTAATTCATTCAAAATACACTCCTCAGCTGCTATGCTGGCTTGGACCTCACCTCGGCAAATGATTTAGTCCCAGTCTGTGGATTACTAGTTCAGTAATATTTCCCTCAGCACCATGAACTCCCAAATTCTGGAAACAGACTGCTAAAGGAAAGCCTATGTTATCATTCCTGTCCTTGAGAGTTTTATTCCATTTTGTAAAATTGTAAATTGAGATTACTCTTAAATCTGTTTCAGAGCCTCCCTCTGCATGTGGATTTCTGTCTACTTTCTAAATGTGACAATAAAACAGAAAAATACACAGGATATTTACATTCCAACTGAATTTGATAATAATTTGACATTTCTAAGGCTACGTTTACTAACAGATGCCTGTTTAAACCCCTCACGGAAAGTGTATTTGTGTTTTTAGTCAAATACAAACATGCCAACGTGACTTCTTTGCTCTGCAGGACCTCCAACTAACGTTTTACACCAAATACATCGATAATGCTTTCTTCCTTTGGTCAAATGCGAGGAATCACTGAAATAACCACCCAATTATGTCAACAATTTCCACCCCACCATCAGGCTCACCCTGGACCACTCTTTAGATTCAGTGCCATTCTTGGACACACGCATCTCCATCAGGGACAGACATCTCAGTACCTCATGCTATCGCACCCCCACGGATAACCTCACGATGCTGCATTTCTCTAACTTCCACCCTAAGGATATTTTTTTAAAAAGCCATCCCAGACACTCAAGCCCTCCAGAAAAACAGGGTCTGTTCAGATGAGGAGAAACATGACGGACACCTGATGGTCTGAAGGATGCCCCCATAAGAACAGGATATGAGGCTCAACTCAGCGATCACCAGTTCCGTTGTACCACAGTGAAAAACTGTAATGACCCGCTCAGAAGACAGCCATGGGACATTCCCGATAGGGTACCCGTTCCCATCCAGTCCATCCCAGAGTGGCCATCCCACAGCCTTCAACACATTCTCGATGACGATAAGTGCTTCACCAGGATCTTCCTGACACCTCCACTCCTCACCCTCAAACAACCGCGAAACCTTAAACTGACCGTTGTTCACAGCAGGACAACGTTGACTACAACACCATTACAACCCTGACATGATAATCTCTGTGAGACATGTCAGATCATCGACATGCACACTGAGATTACACATGGGGACACCACCCACCACGGGCACCACAGATGCTCGTATGGCTCAGCCAATGTTGTCTATCCCATACGCTGCAGGTAAAGATGCCCCGAGGTGTGGTATATTGGTGAGGCTGAGCAGGTACTGTGACAGCGAATGGATGGGCACCGCACGACATTCACCAGACAGAAAGGTTCCCTCCCTGTGGGGGAATACTTCAGCGGGTCAAGGATATTCAGCCTCTGAGATACCAGCAACCATCCTCCGAGATCCCAGTAACCATCCTCCAAGAACCCAGTAACCATCCTCCGAGATCCCAGTATCCGTCCTCCGAGATCCCGGGGTAACCGTCCTCCGAGATCCCGGTATCCATCCTCTGAGATCCCAGTAACCATCCTTCGAGATCCCGGTAACCATCCTCCGAGATCCCAGTAACCATCCTCCGAGATCCAGGCAACCATCCTCCGAGATCCAGGCAACCATCCTCCAGGATCCCAGTAACCGTCCTCTGAGATCCCGGTAACCGTCCTCCAAGATCCCGGTATCCATCCTCCGAGATCCCGGTAACCGTCCTCCAATCTGTCCCAATTCCTGTCTGATTATAGGACCGTCCCTCACCCAACTACAGGGACAACTCTGACAGAGTGGCTAATGGGGAGAAAGCACCGGAGGGGTAAGGAGGAAGGGCATCAGAAACGCCAATGCCAGGCACAAGACTCCTCTAAGCGAGAAGGGCAGCTAATTTCAGGAGTGAAGTTTGGTGTCAAAGCGATGGGGATGGCCCTGAGTGAGTAAGGGGCACGGTCGAAGTGAGTTTGGATCCTGAGACAAGAGACGTGGCCCTGAACAAGCATACAACCTTGCAAACAGAGCAGATGCAAATCATACCCAGCCCCTGAGGACATCTTGCAAAGTGGTCAGAATTAGTGCGTTCTCCTCCCCCCGACTCCCCCACGCCCACCCTGCTTCGTGTGGAGGAAGCTCTGAGGACAAGATGTTAGATATCACAGCCTTGAGGTCATTATCGCAGGATGAAGAAGCTGGATTTCTTCCAAGATGCACTGGGCACAAGGGGCAGGATATTGTCTGGCCACATGCCACCTGCATCAGAGGAAGATTCGGGGGGATCTAGACCCGGTGTAAAAGTAGGAGATTCTACAGAAAAAAAAAGACCTATATACCAGGACGTAGAGGGGGAGAAATATCGTGATTGGAATTACCTTAATGAATATGAGTTCCCTGATTGGGGCTGCTTACCCAGTCCAATCAGGGAGCCCTGGCTGACAGGTATAACCTGGAGTGCTAGGCGTTCTGCTCACTCTAGGAGCCCTGTCTGACCTAGCTGGGTCAGTGGTCACATACTACAAAGGTGTAAATAAAATGTGACTCATCCAGAGGGAGTTAATTTAGTTCCCTTATTCAAGACAGGCTGAACAGGCCGGGGCTATCTACCCCGCAGCGTCGGGGGCTGAGGGGCGACCTTATAGAGATTTATAAAATCATGAGGGGCATGGATAGGGTGAATAGACAAGGTGTTTCCCCCAGGGGTGGGGGAGTCCAAAACTGGAGGGGCATAGGTTTAAGGTGAGAGAGGAAAGGGACCTGAGGGGTAACTATTTCACACACAGAGGGTGGTGCGTGTATGGAATGAGCTGCCAGAGGAAGTGGCGGGGGCTGGTACATTCAGCATTTAAAAGGCATCTGGATGGGGACATGGATAGGAAGGGTTTAGAGGGGCATGGGCCAAATGGGGCTAGATTAATTTGGGATATTGGGTCGGCATGGACGTGTTGGAGAGAAGGGTCTGTTTCTGTGCTGTATTCCTCTATAACTCTACATCCCTAAGGGCAGCAGGGATCAGTCAGGTAATTACAGATTGGATTAGTCTGTTCAGTTTCTGTGGACGGGGAGGTTATTGGAAGACATTTTGAGGGTCATAATTAATCTACACTTGGAAAGACAGAGGTTGATCTGGGTTAGATTTGTTGCAGGGAGATCCCGACTAAGCTGATATCGATCAGCTAGTGAACTGGGCAGAGCAAAGGCAGATGGAATTGAACCCTGGTTATTGGGAGGTGATCAATTTGGGAGGGCGTGGTAAGGGAAGAAAGAGCATACACAATGAAGGGTAGGTCCATGGGGAACACTGAGGAAGAAGGTGACCACAATGTACAAGCCTGAAGGTCCCTGAAGGTGTCAGCACAGGGAGGTTGGGGAGTAAAGAATGCACGTGGGGAGTGTTTGTCTTCATTGGCTGGCTCATCAAACATGGGAGTGGTGGGGGGCGCTTGCTGTTCGATGAAGTTGTGTTGGTAAGCTGTGGCAGAGCACTGTTTGCAGTGGGTGGACAGAGCTGTACTGGAAAGAGTGCAGAGGGGATTTACCCAAATGTTGCCTGTGATGGATAGTCAGAGTTATGAGGGGAGACTGGGCAGGCTGGGTTTATTTTCGTAGAGCAGAGGAGTTCTGACTGAGGGATACAAAATTTGGAGAGGTATAGATACGGTAGGTCATGAGAATATTTTCCCCCATGCCTTAGAGTGGAAGACACAAGGAGGAAAGGAGTGAGCGCAGGGGATCTGAGGATTTACATTTTTGCTCAGATGGTGGTAGAAGTATAAGGTGCGCTGCTTGAGAGGGTGTTCGAGGCAGGTGTAACACTCAGGCTGCGTCAGAATGAGTAGGGAGGCAAATGGAATTCGTATACTTTGATCATGCTGTTGGGCATCAAGGTGATGAGCAAAAGGGCCTATTTCTTTGCTGTATGACCCCACGAATCTATGGCAAACCCCTGAAGGTAGAAGAAGATAGGTTGATAATTTAAGATAACAAAGTGTGGAGCTGGATGAACACAGCAGGCCAAGCAGCATCTCAGGAGCACAAAAGCTGACGTTTCGGGCCGAGACCCTTCATCAGAGAGGGGGATGGGGAGAGGGAACTGGAATAAATAGGGGGAGAGGGGGAGGCCGACTGAAGATGGATAGAGGAGAAGATAGTGGAGAGGTGAGTGTAGGTGGGGAGGTAGGGAGGGGATAGGTCAGTGCAGGGAGGATGGACAAGCCAAGGAGGTGGAATGAGGTTAGTAGGTAGGACATGGAGATGCGGCTTGAGGTGGGAGGAAGGGATGGGTGAGAGGAAGAACAGGTTAGGGAGGAGGGGTCGAACTGGGCTGGTTTTGGGATGCGGTGGGGGGAGGGGAGATTTTGAAGCTGGTGAAGTCCACATTGATACCATTGGGCTGCAGGGTTCCCAGGCAGAATATGAGTTGCTGTTCCTGCAACCTTCGGGTGGCATCATTGTGGCACTGCAGGAGGCCCATGATGGACATGTCATCTAGAGAATGGGAGGGGGAGTTGAAATGGTTCGCGACTGGGAGGTGCAGTTGTTTGTTGCGAACTGAGCGGAGGTGCTCTGCAAAGCGGTCTCCAAGCCTCCGCTTGGTTTCCCCAATGTAGAGGAAGCCACACCGGGTACAGTGGATGCAATATACCACATTGGCAGATGTGCAGGTGAACCTCTGCTTAATATGGAAAGTCATCTTGGGGCCTGGGATAGGGATGAGGGAGGAGGTGTGGGGGCAAGTGTAGCATTTCCTGCGGTTGCAGGGGAAGGTGCCGGGTGTGGTGGGGTTGGAGGGGAGTGTGGAGCGGACAAGGGAGTCACAGAGAGAGTGGTCTCTCTGAAAGGCAGACAGGGGTGGGGATGGAAAAATGTCTGGGGTGGTGGGGTCGGATTGCAGATGTCGGAAGTGTCGGAGGATGAAGTGTTGTATCCGGAGGTTGGTGGGGTGGTATGTGAGGACGAGGGGGATTGTTTGGTTGATGATTCGACTAAGAAGGAGATCCATTCTTTATTAGCCAAGGCGAATTCCCAGATGAAGGAAATTAAGGTAATGTTCACCTTTATAAACAATTGTTAGTTCACAGTTGTGCAGACACTTCTGATTCCTGAGGAGAGTTGTGATTACACTGGAGAGATTACAGAGGAGAAAAAAACCAGATTGAAATGAGGTATATAAAATTTTGAGGAACGAGATGAAGTGATGGGAAGACCTCCTCTAGCAGGGAGATCAATTATAAGGGGCATAGATGGAAAGTAATTGGCTGAAGGATTGGAAGGCAATGGCTGAAGGGAATTTGTGTCAAGCAGAGGGTGGTGAGGTCTGGAACTTGCTGGTTTTAGAGGCAGAATCCCTTGTTCATTTTAGAAGAAATATTTGGATAAGTGTTGTGGCCCAGTAACCCAGCCTTTAGAGCTTGAACAAACAGAATAGGCTGTGTGTTGCCAAAGATCTGACTTTGTGGCTGTTTGCCGGATGTGATATCCTGAACAAACTTGAGTTAGGACTTTCTTCCTAAATTGAAAATCTAAAATAAATTAGGCCACATAGTTTTGAAATGGGATTTTACACTACAGAAGGAGGCCATTTGGCTCATCATGTCTGTACTAGCTTCCAAAAGAACTACTCAGCTCATCCCATTTTCCAGCCTGAATCTACAGCCATCCGAATTCATCACGTTTAAACATATATCCATAGCTCTTTCAAAACCTCCTATGGAATGCACCTCCACCTCTCTCCCAGGAAGCATATCACAAATCCTAACAATTCTCTCAGTTCAAATGTCTCGCTCCTAACTCTCTCGCAGGTAAATTGTGGCCGCTCATTACTGACATCTCAGACAGTTTAAACAGGAAATCATAACTTACCTGGTCAACATTTTTCATAATTTTGAGCCCCTGACCAAAGTCATCCCGAAATCTTTTGCTCCAACGAACAAAAGCCCAATTTCTCTTTCATCACAACTGTTTCAACTACCGAAGAATGAAACCCGAGGGAAACAACACGCCCCGATTCTACAGCCTCCCGAAAGTACAGAAGCCAGAAGTCCCCCTCAGAGCTATAGTCTCCCCACCAGGCACTCCATCGCACAGATTAGCCAGGGAACTACAAAGGAGACTCAGGCACCCAGTCAACAAATCACCCCACTCCATCCACTCAGCCCAAGGATTCCCCAACTCCATCAGAAACATAAGGATAGATGAGGAGGAGACCACAATGTCATTTGATGTCACTGCCCTATTCACAACAATAGACGTACCATAAGAAGGGAAACAATGACAGCATGACTGGAACGACAGCACGACCCCAGTGAAACCCATCGACACAGGCAACATGCGCAAACTACTGGGCCTCAGCCTCACCACCCACTTCACTTTCATCACAAACAGATCAACGGAACACCCATGGGATCACCGATCTCCAGCCTTGCAGCTGACAGTGTGATGCAAAGACTGGAAAGTATGGCCCTTCCGCTAATCCAACCGAAACTACGGATACACTACATGGACAACACCTTTGTCGTCATTAAACGGACCAAACTAGAAGAGACACGCAAACTCGTAAACAACACCCTCACCGGAATCCAATTCACCAGAAGAGAAGGAGAGGAGCAAACAGCTCCCATTCCTGGACTTCATGGTAGCGTGCAGCGCCAATGGGGAACTCTAAACAAAAATACACAGAAAAGCCACACACACGGGCCAGGTACTGAACAGTAGCCATCCCAGCGCACACAGACGAAGCTGCGTGCGAACACTATTTAAACGAGCAGCAGAACAGAACTACACCGAGAGGAAGAGAAATACCATTTCCAGGTTTTCAAGCATAAGGGATGTCCAAAAAACTGGGTCAGCAGATGCCTGCATCAGAAAGATACTAACCCTAACCCTAGCCCTATCGCACGCCTGGACACACTCATCACGCTACCCTATAGCAGGAACACATTGGAGCTCACCACAAGACTCCTACGACCGCATCACAGTGGCACACAAACCCACATCAACCCTACGACAACTGCTCACCCGAACCAGAGATCCACTCCCCGCCATGGACAGGACCAATGTCAGATACAAGATCCCCTGCAGATACAGCGAGAAACACTACATTGGACAAACAGGAAGGAAACTGACAACAAGAGTACTTGAACACCAACTGGCTACAAAAAGATACGACCAAAACTCACTCATCTCAATCCACATCGACAAGGAGAACCACAACTTTGACTGGGACAGCACCGAGATCCTGCGACAAGCAAAGCAGAGATGGGCACGGGAATTCCTAGAAGCCTGGAACTCCTCGAAGAAAGCCATTAATAACACATAGAACTTGACTCCATACTCACTCCACTGCAAAGAAAAACTGGAGGTGAGGCTATCCAGCTCAACAGGCTCGAGTTTAAAAACCAGGCAGGAAAGCACAACAGCGTTTCATCGGAATCTGCACTGAGGATGTTACCCAGCACGGTAACGAAACATCTGCGGAACAACAAACCAGCTCGGCTAGCCGACCATCCTCAACTGGTTCAATTTGCCCGGCCTTCTTCAGAGAATCATGACACGAACCCTGAGGACTCCCTGCTCCTGCACTCCCCTCAAATTGTGAATGCTGTCAGTTTGTTTCATTTTGACAGGATTATGTTTGTAGTTAAAAGCTCAGACTTTCTGAAGAATTGAGTTGTTTTGTTTTGTTCTATTCATTCCAGCATCTTGGGTCAATCAAATTGTGAAAAATTCTCCAATAATTACTTCAGGGACACTGGATAAATTCAAGCACTGCAGCGTTCTGTTTAATTGTACTTTCAAATTGAAAATATTTCAACAGTTGCAGCAAAATGTAGAAAGGAAAATACAGGGAGTGGTGAAGAAAATAACGGGAGTTAATATTTCAGTTTGGTGTAACTCAGAACTCTTCTGAGAACCTGCTGACTTTTCCAGCATTCTGTGCCTTTATTCTTATTTTTCTTAGCCGTTTATCCGAGGGAAGCTAACAAAGTGGCTAATGCTGTATCAGAGACAGTAGGAGCTGCAGATGCTGGAGAATCTGAGATAACAAGGTGTGGAGTTGGATGAACACAGCAGGCCAAGCAGGGTCGAGGCCCGAAACGTCAGCCTTCCTGCTCCTCTGATGCTGCTTGGCCTGCTGTGTTCATCCAGCTCCACACCGTGTTATCTCGAATATAGCTAAAGCTGTAGGTTAATGGGATATATGGCCAACCAGTCCTAAAGCAGATTTTTCATTGTTACAATTGATCCTGGGATGTCGGCGTTGTGGGCAAAGTCAACACCCTTTCACCATTTATAAGGATGATTAAAGGTCATTGTGAGCCAACATCTGACTCGAAATAAATGGTTTGCAACATGATGGAGGAGGGCAGGTGAGAGATAGCCCGAATGCTGTGAGCTTCAAGTTACCTATAAACCAGACACAGGGCATGACATTAGGTTTGGGTGGAATGCTCTTCGGAGGGTTTGATAGGCCAAATGGACTGTCCCAACAGGAGGGGAGCTGTGATTTCCTCGTTGGAATTCAGGAGACTGAGAGCTGACCTTATTGAAACAGACAAGATACTTACCGGAGATCCCAGAGAGGGGGGACATGCAGAGGCCGTTCACTTGGACAGAGATCCCAGGAACAGTCAGCTGCATCTCCCAATAAAGGGTCATCTATTGAAAAGTGAGAGGGGGAGGAATTTCTTCTCTCAGAGAGGAGCAAACCTGCGCATTTCTTCAAAGTAGAGCTCTGTCGACATTGGATAAAAAGGTATATCCAAGGCTAGGATAGGGTTTCAATCAGGAAGGAAATCAAGAGAAAGAGGCAGGGAAGTCGAGATGAGGATGAGCAGACCAACCAGGGTCTCATTGAATGCGGGAGCAGATAAGATGGGCTAAATAGCTCACTTCAGGTACAATGGAGCGCCGCACTGTCGGAAGGTCAGAGCTGAGGGAGGGGGCACTGTCGGAGGGTCAGTACCGAGGGAGTGGGCACTGTCGGAGGGTCAGTGCTGAGGGAGAGACGCGCTGTCGGAGGGTCAGTGCTGAGGGAGCGCCGCGCTGTCGGAGGGTCAGTGCTGAGGGAGCGCCGCACTGTCGGAGGGTCAGTGCTGAGGGAGCGCCGCACTGTCGGAGGGTCAGTGCTGAGGGAGCGCCGCACTGTCGGAGGGTCAGTGCTGAGGGAGTGGGCCCTGTCGGAGGGTCAGTGCTGAGGGAGTGGGCCCTGTCGGAGGGTCAGTGCTGGGGGAGTGGGCCCTGTCGGAGGGTCAGTGCTGAGGGAGTGGGCACTGTCGGAGGGTCAGTGCTGAGGGAGTGGGCCCTGTCGGAGGGTCAGTGCTGATGTGTTTCCCTGTTGCAATGCAGTGCTCCAGTTCCCTCTGGTGGCTGTTCTCCTTCCTGTAATCTCCCCGTCTCCTGTGCGATTCTGTCTTGTCATTGCTCAGGCCTGGTGTCTTTTTCCTCCACTTCCCCCTCACACTGTACTCAGGCACGTGAGAGATCAGTCTGTGCTGTCGTCATTCCCCTCAATCTGTCCCTCTGAGCATAAACATCCCTCTCCTCTCTGTCTCACTCTCTATATCGCTCTCCTCTTCTCCTTCCACCTGATCATTGCTCAGTTTTGGTCTCTCACCATTTATCTCTCTGGCCCTGTCTCTCTATCCCTGTCTTTTATCACTCACTCTCACTCCTGTGATCCCTGTCTCTCCCTCTCTCTCTCTCTCTCTCTCTCTCTCTATCAATCTTTTTCTTTCTCTCCCTTTTTGTCTTCATTTCTCTCCTTTTTTCTTCACTTCTCTCTCCATCTGTAATCCCTCTCTCTTTGCAAAATCTCTCACTCTCTTTTCTCACTCAGTGTCCACAATCTGTCAGTCACTCTGCATCGCTCTACATCTATCCTTCTCTCTTGTCTCTTTCTCACTCTCTTTGCTGTCCCTCTCTTTTGTGGTCTTCTTGTCTCTCTCTCTCTCTCTCCGTCTCTTTCTCTCTCACTCTCTGTCTCTGTCCCTCTCTGTGTCCCTCCCTTTCTCTCTCTCTCTCCATCCCTCTTCCTCTGTTGTGTAAGGTGCAGGTTCGGAAAGGGTTAATGTTGAAGCTCCGACTGGTCTGATGACGAAGCGAAACACTTTACCTTGGACGGGTGCCTGACGTACATTGCTATGGCACTCTCCTGGATGTTGTTGTCGTCGGGTTAATCGCTGTCATGGGACAGGCTGTACCCATCAGGGATCAGCTACAGCGCACATCTGAAATGAGAAAACACCAGAGCAACTCAGTGGGTCTGGCCGCATCCTTGCAGAGAGAAAGCAGGGCTCTGAGATGACCCTCCTTTCTGAATCACTCCAAAGGCCAAACAACTCTATGTTGCATAGCCCCTTGCTGAAGGCATCCCCAAATCAGACTCTGCTAGAGCGCTCAGACAGGCAGCTGTGTAACCAATACTCACAATGAGGGCCGGGTTACTTGTTTCTTTCAAAGAAAAATGTGCAGCGAATAAGACGATGCGGTTTTCGGGCTGGATCTGAACACGGTGCACATTTTCAGCTCGATATTTGACATAATGCTCAAGGGAACTGTCTATCCACTTCTCCCAGTTTGACTTGAGAGTCAGACCAGAGAACGGTGTGCAGTCCTGGTCCCCCCCGCTACAGGAACGGCGTTGTGAAGCTTGAAAGGGTTCAGAAAAATTGACGAGGATGTTGGAGGGTTTGAGCTACAGGGAGAGGCTGAATGGTCTGGAGCTATTTTCCCTGGAGTGTCGGAGGACACTTATAGAGGTTTATAAAATCATGAGTGGCATGGATAGGGTGAATAGACAAGGTCCTTTACCCCAGGGGTAGGGGAGTCCAAAACTAGAGGGGCATAGGTTTAAGGTGAGAGGGGAAAGGGACCTGAGGGGTAACTATTTCACACAGAGGGTGGTGCGTGTATGGAATGAGCTGCCAGAGGAAGTGGTGGGGGCTGGTACAGTTACAGCATTTAAAAGGCATCGGGATGGGGACATGAACAGGAAGGGTTTAGAGGGACATGGGCTAAATGCTGGGAAATGGGGTTATATTTAAGTTTTGGAATCCTGGTCAGCATGGCTGAAGGGTCCGTTTCCGAGCTGCTCGACTCTAGGGCCTGGGGCACTTGTTACAGAAGAAGGGTTTAGCAGTGACAATAAGTGAGTCTGTGTGGTGGAGGAGAGGGAGGAAGTAGGGCCTAAGATGGTGAGGGATTAACCTGAGTGCCTCGTTCTAGCTAGTCACCGTGGGAGGCTTGTGCAATGCTGTGGAGAGATACTCATCACATTCCATAACCTGTTGACAGAATCGGAGACTGAAGGAGGAGCGGCCGGCTGAGCGTGATTTAAGGGCCATCATGAGGGCACGGAGACTCCCAACACACCATCCAGCAAAACTTGCCTCATCACCTCTCCTCAACCAATCCAGAAATTCAACTCCCCTTTCACACTGAGGACTTACACCTACCCACCCTTGACCTGGAAGCAGTGCCATCCCGGGCCTGAGGGTGGGAGAGAGGGTTCTTCATTTGCACCAGTCCACCGAGCCTGCACATCTTCAGACTGTGGGAGGAAACCGGAGCACCCGGAGGAAACTCACGCAGACACGGGGAGAATGTGCAAACTCCACAGACGGTCACCCGCGGGTGGGATCTGTGAGGCAGCACTGTGTCCTTGAGTGGCTGGATGAGAC
Organism: Stegostoma tigrinum; assembly: GCF_030684315.1. Classification (NCBI taxonomy): domain Eukaryota; kingdom Metazoa; phylum Chordata; class Chondrichthyes; order Orectolobiformes; family Stegostomatidae; genus Stegostoma; species Stegostoma tigrinum. Next base: position 10,981,867 of record NC_081399.1, on the reverse strand, counting down.
AATGATCTGATGGCTCAGGCAGCCATGTGAGGCCCTTCGGCCCATCAAGTATATTCCAACCAACCAGCCCCACTTTCCCGCAGTAGGCCCATGACCTCGAGTGTGCTCACGCTATTGGATTTGTTTGCTTTACAACATGGTCATCTTCCTGGCTCCACTGCCAATCCTGGGCATTCTGCACATCGACCAACGCCCCTACCCCGCCCCTCGACTGGACAAAACCATTCATCCTCAAACCCCCTCATAACCGCCAAGCTTTCACCTTGCCAGTTCGCCCCCTACCTGGCATTGACCCTTCCACTGAAGGACGGTCTACCCTCCCTTTCATTCAATTACCCCTCACATTGATCAGGGGTTAGACTCCAAAGGCCAGTGACATCTGTCCAACGGACCTATCAGACGTGCCTGGGGGTGGGACAGAGTCAGCCCGTGCCATTGGCCAGGAGAGGCTGAAGGGAGCTCCGCCCAACATCAAAATGGCCAAATCTGGGTGAAGGTGTGGGGAGTGGGCATTGTCGGGAGGTGCACACCATCATCTTCGGCAGCAGGTGGCCGCGGTGAGGGACGACACCCATATGAGGGAGGACTCCAGGGTGTTTTGCCTGAAGATGGAAGGCAGCTGGTTCTCCAAACCTATGTGTCAGTGACGGTCATCCTCCATCGTCCTTCGCCCCAGGCCTTAACCTCCCTCCATCTTTCCAAGGCCCCAGGCACCAGGGGAGCGAAGAATTCTTGCTCCATGATCTTTGTGCTGTCCATGCACAAGGCACATTACGGCAGGAGTGGGCCATTCAGCCCCTCGAGATGCCCTGCCATTCTAGATCGCAGCTGGTCATCCCCTCAATTCCATTTCCCCCACTATCTCCATGTCCCTCCATGTTGTGAATCTCCAAAATCCGATTGATTTCTGTCTTTGACCTGCCCAATGACTGAGCTCCCAGAATTCCCCGGGGGAGAGAATTCCAGAGATTTCCCACCTTCGGAGTGAAGTAGTCCCATCCCATCTCCGTGCTGAATAGCCTGCTGCTCATCCTGAGGTCACCATCCCTGGTCCTGTTCTTCATAACTCACCCCCTGCCCCGAGGAAGACAGACTCAGTCTCCTCAATCTCCAGCGACAGGACGATCCCACCATCCCAGGGATTAATCTGGGGACCCTCCGCTACCCTCCCCCTCAGACCCACCCTCCATTCGCTAAGGAGACAGGAGCTGCCCACCATATCCCAGACGGTGCTCTCCCTGAGGCTGCGTAAGACTGTGAGAGGACGCCAACACCGCTCTGCTCAGCCACCGACGTCTCCCTCCCCTCGCTGCCCCTACACGCTCAGCCTCAGTGTCTCAGGGACACAGACATTCCGATCCCGTTGAAACCTACACTTCCCGACCCCTCGCTCCCTTTCAGAAACATACTGCCTCCCCGCAACATCCTTCCTCAAAGTGAATAACCTTCATCCACATGATATCCCACCTGCCACATTCGGGCCCATTCCCCAGACTGTCCACACCCTCTTGTATCCCCCTCACTACTTAATGCCCCCGCACTGTTTGGTGTCATCAACAGATTCGGAAATTGAATTATTGATCTAGGCGGGGCTCCTGCACAGACCACCCACCCCGTCAGTAATAGCCTGTTCATCCTAGCAACAATCCATTCATTCCCTCTCTCTGCTTTCTGTCTGTTCGAACATTCTCTGCTCTAACAAACTAACCAGCCCATTCCCACGTGCTTTAATTTTGTTTCCTAGCCTCCCGTGTGGGACCTTAACAAAAAATTACTGAAAATCCAAATGCAGCACATCCAGCGTCTCTCCTTTCTTTATTCTGACTCACGTCCTCAGGCAGATCTGCCTCACAGATTCAACATGTTTTTCCTTTTGTACATCGATGTTGGCACTGACTTGTGTGTGCGTGTGTGTGTGTGTGTGTGTGTGTGTGTGTGTGTGTGTGTAAGAGTGAGTGAGTTTTGGTCTCCCCACCCTGGGGAAAAGACGTGGCCTATTTACACTATCCATATCCTCCATAATTTTCTAAACCTCTCCATGAGGTCATCCCTCAGCCTCCTTCGCTCCAGGGAAAATAGCCCCAGCCTGGCTCAGCCTCACAATATTGCTCAAAGCCTTCAATTGTTTCTGCACCCTCTCAAGTTTCACAACACCATTCCCCGAGAAGGGAGGCTAGCAGTGAACACAATATTCCCAATCAGTATTTAAATGTTTATACCAGCATTTTGGGAGGTGCACGCTGGATGAGTGATAAATTAATCATTGAACACATTTTAGAGATTGATAGAGGTGTGATACATTGTGACTGGAGAATGTGGGAGCTCCTGGATGTCAGGAACCCAGTCAAACTACTGAGGACAGTGTCTTCAGATTTGGGCAACCAATAGGGACAGGGCTATGGGGCAGCAAATGGAGCAGGTAAATGGGACACAGAAGCAAGGTTTGAGGGACTAACCCACTCAGTCTGTGTGTGCGTGATGGAGTGGTTTTGCCTGTGTGTTTGTGTGCAACAGAGTGTTTGAAAGCATAAGCGTCTGCATTTGTTTCTGAGTTTGTGTGCTTCTCTCACCTTCTGATTATGTCTCACTCTCTAGCGCTCTCTCTTTCACTGTCCGCTTCTATCTGGCTGTCTTTCTGTCCATCTACTTTTCTTGCTCTCTCTGTTTCTCTCACCGTCTCTCTCTCTCTTCGCTGTTTGTCTCTACCTTCACATCCCTCCATCTCTGACTCCCTCCCTCACTCTCTCTAGCTGAGTGTCTCTTTCTCTCTCTCTCTCTGTCGCTGATCATCTTTATCATTCTGTACTCTCTCTGTCTCCCTGTCTCTCTCTCTCTCTCTCATCTCATTGTCCTCATCTTTCTACCGGTCTCTCTGTCCCTAGTTGTATCTCTCAATCTCTCTCTCTTTCTGTCTCTCTCTGTGCCCAATTCTATCGCACTGCTTCTCTCTCTAGCTGGCTCTCGCTATCTCTTTCTATCTCTCATTGCCTCTCTCTCCCCCTCCATCTCTCTCTCTGTCTCTAGCTGTTTGCCGTGCTCTCTCTCAATCTGTCTCTCTCTCAATCTCCATCTATGTTTCACTCTCTCTCCGCCCCCATCTCTCACCTTCCTTTCTTTCACACGCTACATCTCTTTCCCATTCTGTCTCAGTCTCTTTATCCATTCTCTCCCTCCCTCTTTCTGTGTCTCTGTCTCTCTCCATCTATCTCTCCCTCCATCACTCCAGCTGTATCTCTCTCACTCTCTTTCTCTGTCTCTCTCTCTCTCACTGTCTCTGACTCTAGCTCTCTCTCTCTATTTCTCTCACTCTCTGTCTCTCAGTCTCTCTCACTCTCTTCTCTCTCTCTCCCTCTCACTCTCTCTCCCTCTCTCCCCCTCCCAGTCTCTCTCTCCCCCTCCCAGTCTCTCTCTCTCTCCCTCTCTCCCTCTCTCCCCCTCCCAGTCTCTCTCTCTCTCTCCCTCTCTCCCCCTCCCAGTCTCTCCCTCTCTCAGTCCCCCTCTGTCTCCGTCTCTCTCTCTCCCTCTCTCCCCCTCCAAGTCTCTCTCTCTCTCTCTCTCTCTCTCTCAGTCCCCCTCTGTCTCCGTCTCTCTCTCTTTCTCTCTCTCTCCCCCTCTCAGTCTCTCCCTCTGCCTCTCAGCCTGACGTCACTGTATAGACATGTCACCCTGGCCCTGCTCAGTTTCCAGTCTGTCAGAGACAGGCAGTGCCAAGTGATTTTGCCCAACCCCTCTCTCCTCCTCCTGCCCCCGCCCTTCTCACTCAGCTCCTGGGGTGAAGGGAACTGAGAGGAAGCTGAGCAGATTCAGCAGGAGCCTCGGCGAGAGAGAGAGAGAGAGAGAGAGAGAGGCAGGAGTCGCACTGGCTCCCAATCACAGCAGCTACCCGTGATTCAGACCCATCGACACATCTGGGTAAGATGCACAGCCCTCTCTCTCTCCCTCTCTCCTTCACTGCCTCGCTCCCTCTCGCTCACTCCATATCTCTCTCCTTGACTCTCATCTCTCTGTCTCGCTTGCCTTCCCTCTGTCACTTTCTATCACTCTCTGTTCATCTCTCACTCTCTCTATCTCTATCTCTATCTCTCTCGCCATCTCCCTCATTTACTCACGATTTCTTTTTCTCGGTCACTGTCTCGCTTTCACTCTCTCTCTGTCTTCCTCAGGTTCTCTCTCCCTCTGACCATCTCTGTCTGTAACCCTGTCTCCGTTTCGCTCCTTCTCTCCTCATCTCTCACTGTGTCTCTCTTTCTCTCTCTCTGACCTTCACACCCTCTATATCTGTCTGTGTGCGTCTCCTTCTGTCTCCATTTATCTCCCTATCGCTCTCTCTCAGAGTCTGTGTCTCTATATGTCTCTCTCTCTCTCCCTGGTCCTCACACTCACTGTCCATGTCTCTCCGTGTGTGTGTGTGTGTGTGTGTGTGTCTCTGAGTCACTATGTATCATCATTTCACTCCCTATGATTCTGACCCTCTTACCCATGTGTGGGTGTGTCTGTGTGGAGGGGGGAGTGTCTATGTGTGTGTGTGTGTGTGTGTGTGTGTGTGTGTGTGTGTGTGTGTGTGTGTGTGTGTGTGCGAGAGAGTGAGAGAGAGAGTGTGTGTGTGTCTGTGTGTTTGTGCGTGAGTGATTGCGTCTGCGTGTGAGAGTGTGTGTGTGTGCGAGTGTCCATGTGAGTGAGTGTGAGAGTGAGTGTGCGTGTGAGAATGAGAGTGTTGGAGTGAGTGAGAGAGTGAGTGAGTGTGTGTGTGAGTGCGTGTGCGTGTGAGTGTGTGTGTGAGAGTGAGTGTGAGAGTGAGCGTGTTGGAGAGGAGGGGAGGGTGGCTATGGTAGAACAGCAGGGAGATACCGTTCCTGACAGCTCCTTGGGATGTCTGGGACAGGGAGTCGGGGGTCAGAGGCGGGAAGCACAGACAGAGAGAGAGAGAGACAGGGAGGCAGGAGGTAGGAAAGCAAGTGATATGGGGAGACAGTTAGAGGATCCCGTCATAATCCCAATATTGCACTGGGAACGCAGACAGGGGATCATAGACACTCTCAGCCCTACTTTCTGTCTGTCACTGTCTTCCTCGCTCTCTCTCTCTCTCTCTCTCTGTGTCTCACTCTCTGAGTATCTCTGTCTTTCTCTCTGTTTCTGTGTGTGTCACTCTCCCTCTCTCTCACTCCTCTTTTTCTGTCTTGTTCCATCGTCTGTTTCTCCCTGATAACAAGGTGTAGAACTGGATGACCACAGCAGGCCAAGGAGAAGGAAAGCTGACGTTTCGGGCCTAGACCCTTCTTCAGCCTTCCTGCTCCTTTGATGCTGCTTGGCCTGCTGTATTCATCCAGCTCCACACCTTGTTATCTCAGATTCTCCAGCATCTGCAGTTCCTACTATCTCTGTTTCTGTCTGTTGCCTTTTATCTCTCTCTCAATCTCTCTTCCTCTGTCACTTTATCTTTCTATACCTGTCTCACTGTTCCACTTCATTTGAGTCTCTCTAAGGCTGTCTTTTTCTCTCCTCCCTCCCTCCCTCTGCCTATATCTCTCCCCTCTTTCTTCCCCTGCGCTCTCTCTCTTTTTCCCCTGTCTCTCCCTGTTTGTCTCTTCTCTCTGTCCTTCACTCTCTAAGCTCCTTCTCTCTCTCCCCTCTCTGTCTCTCTCCTGCCTCTCTTCCCCCCTCCCTGTCCCTGTCTCTCTCCTCACTGACTCTCTCTTTCTTGTCTCATCCCTGTCTTTCTGTTTATCACTCCCCATTTCCCCATCTGTCTATCTCTCTCTGTCTGTCTATCTCTGCCCACTCTATCTCTTTCTCTACCCCATCTCTCTCTCTCTGTCTCTGTCTCTCTCCACCCTCTCTCTCTCCCCTCCCTCTCTCACCCCATCTCTTTCTGTGTTTCTCCCTTCCCTCTCTCTCTCTCCGCCCCTCCCCTCCCTTTCTCTCACCCCGTCTTTCACTCTCTGTGTGTCTCTCTCCACCGTGTCCCTCTCTCCCCTCTGTCCTTCTGTCTGTGTTTCTTCCTTCCCTCTCTGTCTCCCCGTCTCTCTTTTTCACCCCTCTTTCTCTCTCCTCTCCCCCTCTCTCCCCGTCTCTCTTTCTCTGTGTTTGTCCCCTTCCTCACTCTTTTCCCGTCTTTCTCTCTCCCTCTCCCCTTCATCCCTCTCTCTCCCCCCCCCACTCCCTCTCCCTTCCCTCCCTCTCTCTGTCTTTCCACCCCCCATACTATAACCTAGCCATGTGTTGCTGTGATGTGACTGGGTATGTTGAGGTGGTCAGTTTTCTGTAGCCCAGAGACAGACCAGTCAGTGAGAGGGCCGGGGTGGGGAGAGGTGTCACTGGGAGGATTGTAACAGACAATGCTTCTGACACAGTCCTGCCGACAAACTGCACATGACTGGCACAGGTCCTTCCCACACAGGCAGCTCTGTAACACTGTGTACTGGGTATCACGGGGAAGTCTGTCAGGAGACTGAATCCAGTATGTACACCCAGCAAGCACCATCCCCCCAACCGTCTCCGTGTCACCGTCTCTCTCCCTCTCTCTTCCCCCGCACCCCCCCGCCCCCGCCAGTCTCGACCTCTCTCCCTCCCTCTCCCTCTGTCTCTCTCTCGCTCTCTCCCTGTCATGGTCTCTCCCTCTATCTGTCCACATCCCTTTGCCCCACTCTGTCTCCTGTTTTCTCCTGCTATCTCAACCTTTCATTCTCTCTCCTCTCATTCCCTTTTTCTGTCTCTCCTTTGCTGTCCTCACTTTTCTCTCTCCATCACTCTTTCTCTCTGTCTCTGTCTGTCTGTCTGCCCCTTTCTGTTCCTATTTTTCTCTCTCTGTCTGTCCCTTTCCATCCTGTTCTCTCTCTCTCACAGACTCTCTGAGTCTCTCTCTGTCTCTCTGTCCCTTTCACTCCCATTGTCTCTCTCTGTTCCTATTTCTCTCTCTCTCTCTCTGTCCCTTTCCGTCCTCTTCTCTCTCTCTCTCTCCCTCTCTCAGACTCTCTCTGTTTCTCTCTCTGGTCCTATTTTGGTCTCTCTGTGCCTCTCCTTTTTGTCTCAGTGGCTGCCTGTCTCTCTCTCTCTCTCGTTGTCTCACTCCCTCCTGTTGTCTGTCTCTTTGTCTCTACTTTTTACTTTGTATCTCCTGCTCTCCCGTTTCTGCCTGCCCTTTCCCTCTGTCTCTCTTCTCTCACTTTCTCCGCAACTCTCACCATAATTTGTTTGTTCCAGCCCAGGCCTGGCCCTGAATAATTGTGGGAACAATCAGGCTGGGAAGGAGATCCCAGAAATTTGAATGACCCCATAGACCCTTTCCAAACCCATTCTGCAAGGTCACGAGCAGGTCTCCAGGTCTCTGCATCTTCCCTGATTGGTCCAGACTTGCTGGCTCAGTGGGCTAGCATCACTGTCTCACGGCGCCAGGGACCCGGGTTCGATCCCACCCTCGGGCGACTGTCTGTGTGGAGTTTGCACATTCTCCCCGTGTCAGCATGGGTTTCCTCCCACAGGCCAAAGATGCACAGGTTAGGGTGGGTTGGCCGTGCTAAATTGTCCCATAGCGCCCAGGGATGCGCAGGTTAGGGTGGGTTGGCCGTGCTAAATTGTCCCGTAGTGCCCAGGGATGTGCGGGTTAGGGTGGGTTGGCCGTGCTAAATTGTCCCGTAGTGCCCGGGGATGTGCGGGTTAGGGTGGATTGGCCGTGCTAAATTGTCCCATAGTGCCCAGGGATGTGCGGGTTAGGGTGGGTTGGCCGTGCTAAATTGTCCCGTAGTGCCCAGGGATGTGCAGGTTAGGGTGGGTTGGCCGTGCTAAATTGTCCCATAGTGCCCAGGGATGTGTGGGTTAGGGTGGATTGGCCGTGCTAAATTGTCCCATAGTGCCCAGGGATGTGCGGGTTAGGATGGATTGGCCGTGCTAAATTGTCCCATAGTGCCCAGGGATGTGCGGGTTAGGGTGGGTTGGCCGTGCTAAATTGTCCCATAGTGCCCAGGGATGTGCGGGTTAGGGTGGGCTGGCCGTGCTAAATTGTCCCATAGTGTCCAGGGATGTGCAGGTTAGGGTGGGTTGGCCGTGCTAAATTGTCCCATAGTGCCCAGGGATGTGCGGGTTAGGGTGGGCTGGCCGTGCTAAATTGTCCCATAGTGCTCAGGGATGTGCGGGTTAGGGTGGATTGGCCGTGCTAAATTGTCCCATAGTGTCCCAGGGATGTGCGGGTTAGGGTGGGCTGGCCGTGCTAAATTGTCCCATAGTGTCCAGGGATGTGCGGGTTAGGGTGGGCTGGCCGTGCTAAATTGTCCCATAGTGCCCAGGGATGTGCGGGTTAGGGTGGGTTGGCCGTGCTAAATTGTCCCATAGTGCCCAGGGATGTGCGGGTTAGGGTGGGTTGGCCGTGCTAAATTGTCCCATAGTGCCCAGGGATGTGCGGGTTAGGGTGGGTTGGCCATGGGAAATATGGGGTTACAGGGATAGATTGGAGGGATGGAATTCTCTTTGGAGGGTCAGTGCTGACAGAATGGGCTGAATGGTTTCAGAAAGAGGAAGATTTGATCTCCATTATGAAATCTCACACCAGGAGGAGGGAGTGAGAGAGTGCTCCATATGGAAAGCCTGACTTCCTCTGAGTCTATCGTGGACAGATGCATAGACAGAGTGGCACTCTGTCAGAGCCAGACAGGCTATTCAGCTCAGTGACTGTGTAAACCCGCAGAAAACAACTGAAGACAGACCAATCAATGTTTCACCCAATATCCACGGGTTGAGAATCCCCTTGGAATGGTGAATGGTGGAGGAATGAAGTTTAACAAGGTCCTACCCCAGCCCCTACACCCCCTCCCTATCTCTGTAACCCCCTCCAGCCCCTAGACTCCTCCTTATCTCTGTAACCCCCTCCAGCCCCTACACCCCCTCCCTATCTCTGTAACCCCCTCCAGCCCCTACACCCCCTCCCTATCTCTGTAACCCCCCTCCAGCACCTACACCCCTCCCTGTCTCTGTAACCCCCTCCAGCACCTACACCCCTCCCTATCTCTGTAACCCCCTCCAGCCCCTACACCCCTCCCTAACTCTGTAACCTCCTCCAGCCCCTACACCCCCTCCCTATGTCTGCAAACCCCTCCAACACCTACACTTCCTCCCTATCTCTGTAACCCCCTCCAGCCCCTACACCCCCTCCCTATCTCTGTAACCTCCTCCAGCCCCTACACCCCCTCCCTATCTCTGTAACCCCCTCCAGCCCCTACACCCCCTCCCTATCTCTGTAACCTCCTCCAGCCCCTACACCCCCTCCCTATCTCTGTAACCCCCTCCAGCCCCTACACCCCCTCCCTATCTCTGTAACCTCCTCCAGCCCCTACACCCCCTCCCTATCTCTGTAACCCCCTTCAGCCCCTACACCCCGTCCCTATCTCTGTAACCCCCTCCAGCCCATCCCTAACTCTGTACTCCCCCCTCCAGCCCCTACACGCCCTCCCCATTTCTCCATCATTAATGGCTACCCGGGCCCTGAGGTCTGGGATTCCCTCCCTCAACCTTTCTGCTCCCTCTCTCCCCTTTCTCCATCTGCCCTCCTATTTCATCTCCTCCATTCTTCCCCATCCCCACCTCTATGTTTATCCTTTCTCTCTCTGTCCATCTCCTTTCCCCCTCTCTTTTCCTCTGTACTCCTTTCTCTCACCTTTCATTTTCTGTCACCCTGTCACACTCTGTGCTTCTCTGTCACTCCATCTCCTATTCTCTCTCCTGCCTCTCTCTCTGTCTCCTTCGCTCACTCTCTCTCTCTCTCTCTCCTTGTCGGTCTCTCTTATTCTTTAAGATGCTCTTGGTAAGAGCTTGTCATCGCCAGCCCTGAATTAATTGTGCCAAAGGATCTTTGGGAGTGTCTCGATGTTATAAGGCGCTACAGGAATGCAGACAATTATTGTTACTCAGCTCTGGGGAAATGCTGCTGTCTCCCCTGACAGCAGGCCTGGTGGGGGGGTGAGGGGTGTTGAGGGTAGGAGAGGTAGGAGGGGTGGGGGTGACCTGATCAATTCTGGAACATTCTGGAAGGATTCGAGCAGCTCTTTGTTATGTGGAAGGCAGACGGGGACTGGAACCCTGTGCTGCATGGCCGACTCTAGCTTCTAGAATGTTCCAGTCATCCCAAAACAAACCACAGGATTTCCTGTGCTGGCCTTTTCCCAACTCAGCTGACTCGGGGAGGAAGGACATTACATCCGAATGGCTAAACACAGAGGATGGGAAAGAGACGGGGGGTGGGGAGGGAGAGAGGGGGACATGGACAGAGAGATGGGGAAAGAGAGAGAGAGAGAGAGACACACACAGACAGAGAGGGAAGGGCGAGTGAGTGAGAGAGAGAGAGAGATGGGGGGAGAGACACAGAGACAATGAGGGAAGGGAGAGTAAGAGAGGAGAGGTAGAGAGAGGGAATGTAGAGGGGGAGACAGAGGGAGGGGAGAGAGGGAGTGTGAGAGAGAGTACAAGGGAAAGGGGGTGGGGGAGAGAGGGAGTGTGAGAGAGAGTACAAGGGAGAGGGGGTGGGGGAGAGAGGGAGTGTGAGAGAGAGTACAAGGGAGAGGGGGTGGGGGAGAGGGAGTGTGAGAGAGAGTATAAGGGAGAGGGGGTGGGGGAGAGGGAGTGTGAGAGAGAGTACAAGGGAGAGGGGGTGGGGGAGAGAGGGAGTGTGAGAGAGAGTACAAGGGAGAGGGGGTGGGGGAGAGGGAGTGTGAGAGAGAGTACAAGGGAGAGGGGGTGGGGGAGAGAGGGAGTGTGAGAGAGAGTACAAGGGAGAGGGGGTGGGGGAGAGAGGGAGTGTGAGAGAGAGTATAAGGGAGAGGGGGTGGGGGAGAGGGAGTGTGAGAGAGAGTACAAGGGAGAGGGGGTGGGGGAGAGAGGGAGTGTGAGAGAGAGTACAAGGGAGAGGGGGTGGGGGAGAGAGGGAGTGTGAGAGAGAGTACAAGGGAGAGGGGGTGGGGGAGAGGGAGTGTGAGAGAGAGTATAAGGGAGAGGGGGTGGGGGAGAGAGGGAGTGTGAGAGAGAGTATAAGGGAGAGGGGGTGGGGGAGAGAGGGAGTGTGAGAGAGAGTATAAGGGAGAGGGGGTGGGGGAGAGGGAGTGTGAGAGAGAGTACAAGGGAGAGGGGGTGGGGGAGAGAGGGAGTGTGAGAGAGAGTACAAGGGAGAGGGGGTGGGGGAGAGAGGGAGTGTGAGAGAGAGTACAAGGGAGAGGGGGTGGGGGAGAGGGAGTGTGAGAGAGAGTATAAGGGAGAGGGGGTGGGGGAGAGAGGGAGTGTGAGAGAGAGTATAAGGGAGAGGGGGTGGGGGAGAGAGGGAGTGTGAGAGAGAGTACAAGGGAGAGGGGGGTGGGGGAGAGAGGGAGTGTGAGAGAGAGTACAAGGGAGAGGGGGTGGGGGAGAGAGGCAGTGAGTGACAGTCCGGGGTGGGGGGGGGTTGGAGAATGAGAGAGGGGGAGGTAGTGAGTGAGAGTCCGGGCTCGGGGGAGTGGGTAGATAATGAGAGAGAGGGAGGGATAATGAGACAGAGGGAGGGAGAATGAGAGAGAGGGAGGGAGAATGAGAGAGAGAGGGAGAAAGATAGAGTGGGGCTGAGACAATGAGAGAGAAAAAAGACATGGTGAGAGATGGACGGAAAGGGAGAAAGTTAGAGATGAAGAAGGATGTGGAGCAATACATAAAAAAGAGAGATAGAGAGACATGCAGAGAGATGGAGACACACGGAGAGACAGAGAAAGAGAGAGAGAACAAACAGAGACAGAGAGAGTGCCACCAAGCGGGATGCAGACAGAGAGAGAGAGAGAGACGGAGGGAGGGAGGCGAGATGGACTGTTTGCTTCAATAATGATGTGGTTGAGAATGGATGTGGTGATTCAGTGAACTGTAATCAAATCAATGCAGTGATTCAGGCCGAGTGAGCTGCACAGTGCATTCCACATCCCTGCAACAAACACCAGACGTGAGCGATTTCCAAATTCCCACATCCTCCCCCATTCTCCACATGGCAGCAGACAAAGGGACCAAGAACAAACCCCTCCCTTCAAACATCCAGACAAACATTCGCCAAAGCAACACAGCCACTTCAAAACAAAGACACGCACACACAGGCTGCAGTGTAATCCGGCAACAGGATGCAGGCGAAATACACACAGGCTCAGATCCCCGGGAGGGAGTTACAGACTGGAATCTAATCGAGGGGTTCAGGGTGGGTTATATACAGAATAACAGATACCCCGGGAGGGAGTTACAGACTGGCATCTAATCGAGGGGTTCAGGGTGGGTTTATATCCAGAATAACAGATACCCCGGGAGGGAGTTACAGACTGGAATCTAATCGAGGGGTTCAGGGTGTGTTATATACAGAATAACAGATACCCCAGGAGGGAGTTACAGACTGGAATCTAATCGAGGGGTTCAGGGTTGGTTATATACAGAATAACAGATACCCGGGAGGGAGTTACAGACTGGAATCTAATCGAGGGGTTCAGGGTGTGTTATATACAGAATAACAGATGCCCGGGAGGGAGTTACAGACTGGAATCTAATCGAGGGGTTCAGGGTGGGTTATATACAGAATAACAGATACCCCGGGAGGGAGTTACAGACTGGAATCTAATCGAGGGGTTCAGGGTGTGTTATATACAGAATAACAGATAACCCGGGAGGGAGTTACAGACTGGAATCTCATCGAGGGGAGCAGGGTGGGTTATATACAGAATAACAGATAACCCGGGAGGGAGTTACAGACTGAAATCTAACCGAGCGGTGCAGGGTGGGTAATATACAGAATAACAGATACCCCGGGAGGGAGTTACAGACTAGAATCTAATCGAGGGGTTCAGGGTGGGTTATATACAGAATAACAGATACACGGGAGGGAGTTACAGACTGGAATCTGATCGAGGGGTTCAGGGCGGGTTATATACAGAATAGCAGATACCCCGGGAGGGAGTTACAGACTGGAATCTAATCGAGGGGCTCAGGGTGGGTTATATACAGAATAACTTATACCCCGGGAGGGAGTTACAGACTGGAAACTAATGGAGAGGTTCAGGGTGTGTTATATACAGAATAACAGATACCCCGGGAGGGAGTTACAGACTGGAATCTAATCGAGGGATTCAGGGTGTGTTATATACAGAATAACAGATACCCCGGGACGGAGTTCCAGACTGGAATCTAATCGAGAGGCTCAGGGTGTGTTATATACAGAATAACAGATACCCCGGGAGGGAGTTACAGACTGGAATCTAATCGAGGCGTTCAGGGTGGGTAATATACAGAATAACAGATACCCCGGGAGGGAGTTACAGACTGGAATCTAATCGAGGGGTTCAGGGTGTGTTATATACAGAATAACAGATACCCCGGGAGGGAGTTACAGAATGGAATCTAATCGAGGGGCTTAGGATGGGTTATATACAGAATAACAGATACCCCGGGAGGGAGTTACAGACTGGAATCTGATCGACGGGTTCAGGGTGTGTTATGTACAGAATAACAGATACCCCGGGAGGGAGTTACAGACTGGAACCTAATCGAGGGGCTTAGGGTGGGTTATACATAGAATAACAGATACCCCGGGAGGGAGTTACAGACTGGAATCGAATCGAGGGGTTCAGGCTGTGTTATGTACAGAATAACAGATACCCCGGGAGGGAGTTACTGACTGGAATCTAATCGAGCGGTTCAGGGTGGGTTATATACAGAATAACAGATACCCCAGGAGGGAGTTACAGACTGGAATCTAATCGAGGGGTTCAGGGTGGGTGATATACAGAATAACAGATACCCCGGGAGGGAGTTACAGACTGGAATCTAATCGAGAGGTTCAGGGTGGGTTATATACAGAATAACAGATACCCCGGGAGGGAGTTACAGACTCGAATCTAATCGAGGGGCTCAGGGTGGGTTATATACAGAATAACAGATGCCCGGGAGGGAGTTACAGAGTGGAATCTAATCGAGGCGTTCAGGGTGGGTTATATACAGAATAACAGATACCCCGGGAGGGAGTTACTGACTGGAATCTAACCGAGGGGTTCAGGGTGGGTTATATACAGAATAACAGATACCCCGGGAGGGAGTTACAGACTGGAATCTAATCGAGGGGTTCAGGGTGGGATATGTACAGAATAACAGATATCCCGGGAGGGAGTTACAGACTGGAATCTAATCGAGGGGCTCAGGGTGTGTTATATACAGAATAACACATACCCCGGGAGGGAGTTACAGACTGGAATCTAATCGAGGGGTGCAGGGTGGGTGATATATTAAATAACAGATACCCCGGGAGGGAGTTACAGACTGGAATCTAATCGAGGGGCTCAGGGTGGGTGAAATACAAAATAACAGATACCCCGGGAGGGAGTTACAGACTGGAATCTAATCGAGGGGTTCAGGGTGGGTTATATACAGAATAACAGATACCCCGGGAGGGAGTTACAGACTCGAATCTAATCGGGGGGCTCAGGGTGGGTTATATACAGAATAACAGATACCCCAGGAGAGAGTTACAGACAGAAATCTAACCGAGCGGTGCAGGGTGGGTGATATACAGAATAACAGATACCCCGGGAGGGAGTTACAGAGTGGAATCTAATGGAGGGGTTCAGGGTGGGTTATATACAGAATAACAGATACCCCGGGAGGGAGTTACAGACTGGAATCTAATCGAGGGGTTCAGGGTGGGTTATATACAGAATAACAGATACCCGGGGAGGGAGTTACAGACTGGAATCTAATCGAGGGATTCAGGGTGGGTTATATACAGAATAACAGATACCCCGGGAGGGAGTTACAGACTGGAATCTAACTGAGGGGTTCAGGGTGTGTTATGTACAGAATAACAGATACGCCGGGAGGGAGTTACAGACTGGAATCTAATCCAGGGGCTGAGGGTGGGTGATATACAGAATAACAGATACCCCGGGAGGGAGTTACAGACTGGAATCTAATCGAGGGGTTCAGGGTGTGTTATGTACAGAATAACAGATACCCCGGGAGGGAGTTACAGACTGGAATCTAATGGAGGGGTTCAGGGTGGGTTATATACAGAATAACAGATACCCCGGGAGGGAGTTACAGACTGGAATCTAATCGAGGGGTTCAGGGTGGGTTATATACAGAATAACAGATACCCTGGGAGGGAGTTACAGACTGGAATCAAACCGAGGGGTTCAGGGTGGGTGATATACAGAATAACAGATACCCCGGGAGGGAGTTACAGACTGGAATCTAATCGAGGGGTTCAGGGTGGGTGATATACAGAATAACAGATACCCCGGGAGAGAGTTACAGACTGGAATCTAATCGAGGGGTTCAGGGTGGGTTATATACAGAATAACAGATACCCCGGGAGGGAGTTACAGACTGGAGTCTAATCGAGGGGATCAGGGTGTGTTTTATGCAGAATAACAGATACCCCGGGAGGGAGTTACAGACTGGAATCTAACCGAGGGGTTCAGGGTGGGTTATATACAGAATAACAGATACCCCGGGAGGTAGTTACAGACTGGAATCTAATCGAGGGGTTCAGGGTGTGTTATGTACAGAATAACAGATACCCCGGGAGGGAGTTACAGACTGGAATCTAACCGAGGGGGTTCAGGGTGGGTTATGTAGAGAATAACAGATACCCCGGGAAGGAGTTACTGACTGGAATCTAATCGAGGGGTTCAGGGTGGGTTATATACAGAATAACAGATACCCCGGGAGGGAGTTACAGACTGGAATCTAATCGAGGGGCTCAGGGTGGGTGATATATAAAATAACAGATACCCCGGGAGGGAGTTACAGACTGGAATCTAATCGAGAGGCTCAGGGTGGGTTATATACAGAATAACAGATACCCCGGGAGGGAGTTACAGACTGGAATCTAATCGAGGGGCTCAGGGTGGGTGATATATAAAATAACAGATACCCCGGGAGGGAGTTACAGACTGGAATCTAACCGAGGGGTTCAGGGTGGGTGATATACAGAATAACAGATACCCCGGGAGGGAGTTACAGACTGGAATCTAACCGAGGGGTTCAGGGTGGGTGATATACAGAATAACAGATACCCCGGGAGGGAGTAACAGACTGGAATCTAATCGAGGGGTGCAGGATGGGTGATATACAGAATAACAGATACCTCGGGAGGGAGTTACAGACTGGAATCTAATTGAGGGGCTCAGGGTGGGTGATATACAGAATAACAGATACCCCGGGAGGGAGTTACAGACTGGAATCTAATCGAGGGGTTCAGGGTGGGTTATATACAAAATAACAGATACCCCGGGAGGGAGTTACAGACTAATGGAGGGGTTCAGGGTGGGTTATATCCAGAATAACAGATGCCCCGGGAGGGAGTTACAGACTGGAATCTAATCGAGGGGTTCAGGGTGTGTTATGTACAGAATAACAGATACCCTGGGAGGGAGTTACTGACTGGAATCTAATCGAGGGGTTCAGGGTGGGTTATATACAGAATAACAGATACCCCGGGAGGGAGTTACTGACTGGAATCTAATCGAGGGGTTCAGGGTGGGTTATATCCAGAATAACAGATCCCCCGGGAGGGAGTTCCAGACTGGAATCTAATCGAGAGGCTCAGGGTGGGTGATATACAGAATAACAGATACCCCGGGAGGGAGTTACAGACTGGAATCTAATCGAGGGGCTCAGGGTGGGTGATATACAGAATAACAGATACCCCGGGAGGGAGTTACAGACTGGAATCTAATCGAGGGGTGCAGGGTGTGTTATATACAGAATAACAGATACCCCGGGAGGGAGTTACAGACTGGAATCTAATCGAGGGGTTCAGGGTGGGTGATATAAAATAACAGATACCCCGGGAGGGAGTTACAGACTGGAATCTAATCGAGGGCTTCAGGGTGGGTTATATACAGAATAACAGACACCCCCGGGAGGGAGATACAGACTGGAATATAACCGAGCGGTGCAGGGTGGGTGATATACAGAATAACAGATACCCCGGGAGGGAGTTCCAGACTGGAATCTAATCGAGGGGTTCAGGGTGGGTTATGTACAGAATAACAGATACGCCGGGAGGGAGTTACAGACTGGAATCTAATCGAGGGGCTTAGGGTGGGTTATATACAGAATAACAGATACCCCGGGAGGGAGTTACAGACTGGAATCTAATCGAGGGATTCAGGGTGGGTTATATACAGAATAACAGATACCCCGGGAGGGAGTTACAGACTGGAATCTAATCGAGGGGTTCAGGGTGGGTTATATACAGAATAACAGATACCCCGGGAGGGAGTTACAGACTGGAGTCTAATCGTGGGGATCAGGGTGTGTGATATACAGATTAACAGATACCCCGGGAGGGAGTTACAGACTGGAGTCTAATCGAGGGGATCTGGGTGTGTGATATATAGAATAACAGATACCCCGGGAGGGAGTTACAGACTGGAATCTAATCGAGGGGTTCAGGGTGGGTGATATACAGATTAACAGATACCCCGGGAGGGAGTTACAGACTGGAGTCTAATCGAGGGGATCAGGGTGTGTGATATACAGAATAACAGATAACCCGGGAGGGAGTTACAGACTGGAATCTAATCGAGAGGTTCAGGGTGGGTTATATACAGAATAACAGATACCCCGGGAGGGAGTTCCAGACTGGAATCTAATCGAGAGGCTCAGGGTGGGTGATATATAAAAGAACAGATACCACGGGAGGGAGTTACAGACTGGAATCTAATCGAGGGATTTAGGGTTGGTGATATACAGAATAACAGATACCCCGGGAGGGAGTTACAGAGTGGAATCTAATCGAGGGGCTCAGGGTGGGTGATATACAGAATAACAGATACCCCGGGAGGGAGTTACAGACTCGAATCTAATCGGGGGGCTCAGGGTGGGTGATATACAGAATAACAGATACCCCGGGAGGGAGTTACAGACTCGAATCTAATCGGGGGGCTCAGGGTGGGTGATATACAGAATAACAGATACCCCGGGGAGGGAGTTACAGACTGGAATCTAATCGAGGGGCTCAGGGTGGGTGATATACAGAATAACAGATACCCCCGGGAGGGAGTTACAGACAGAAATCTAACCGAGCGGTGCAGGGTGGGTGATATACAGAATAACAGATACCCCGGGAGGGAGTTACAGAGTGGAATCTAATCGAGGCGTTCAGGGTGGGTAATATACAGAATAACAGATACCCCGGGAGGGAGTTACAGACTGGAATCTCATCGAGGGGTTCAGGGTGGGTTATATACAGAATAACAGATACCCCGGGAGGGAGTTACAGACCTGAATCTAATCGAGGGGTTCAGGGTGGGTTATATACAGAATAACAGATACCCCGGGAGGGAGTTACAGACTGGAATCTAATCGAGGGGTTCAGGGTGGGTTATATACAGAATAACAGATACCCCGGGAGGGAGTTACAGACTGGAATCTATTCGAGGGGTTCAGGGTGGGTTATATACAGAATAACAGACACCCCGGGAGGGAGTTACAGACTGGAATCTAATCGACGGGTTCAGGGTGGGTTATATACAGAATAACAGATACCCAGGGAGGGAGTTACAGACTGGAATCTAATCGAGGGGTTCAGGGTGGGTGATATACAGAATAACAGATACCCCGGGAGGGAGTTACAGACTGGAATCTAACCGAGGGGTTCAGGGTGGGTTATATACAGAATAACAGATACCCCGGGAGGGAGTTACAGACTGGAATCTAACTGAGGGGTTCAGGGTGTGTTATGTACAGAATAACAGATACGCCGGGAGGGAGTTACAGACTGGAATCTAATCCAGGGGCTGAGGGTGGGTGATATACAGAATAACAGATACCCCGGGAGGGAGTTACAGACTGGAATCTAATCGAGGGGTTCAGGGTGTGTTATGTACAGAATAACAGATACCCCGGGAGGGAGTTACAGACTGGAATCTAATGGAGGGGTTCAGGGTGGGTTATATACAGAATAACAGATACCCCGGGAGGGAGTTACAGACTGGAATCTAATCGAGGGGTTCAGGGTGGGTTATATACAGAATAACAGATACCCTGGGAGGGAGTTACAGACTGGAATCTAACCGAGGGGTTCAGGGTGGGTGATATACAGAATAACAGATACCCCGGGAGGGAGTTACAGACTGGAATCTAATCGAGGGGTTCAGGGTGGGTGATATACAGAATAACAGATACCCCGGGAGAGAGTTACAGACTGGAATCTAATCGAGGGGTTCAGGGTGGGTTATATACAGAATAACAGATACCCCGGGAGGGAGTTACAGACTGGAGTCTAATCGAGGGGATCAGGGTGTGTTTTATGCAGAATAACAGATACCCCGGGAGGGAGTTACAGACTGGAATCTAACCGAGGGGTTCAGGGTGGGTTATATACAGAATAACAGATACCCCGGGAGGTAGTTACAGACTGGAATCTAATCGAGGGGTTCAGGGTGTGTTATGTACAGAATAACAGATACCCCGGGAGGGAGTTACAGACTGGAATCTAACCGAGGGGGTTCAGGGTGGGTTATGTAGAGAATAACAGATACCCCGGGAAGGAGTTACTGACTGGAATCTAATCGAGGGGTTCAGGGTGGGTTATATACAGAATAACAGATACCCCGGGAGGGAGTTACAGACTGGAATCTAATCGAGGGGCTCAGGGTGGGTGATATATAAAATAACAGATACCCCGGGAGGGAGTTACAGACTGGAATCTAATCGAGAGGCTCAGGGTGGGTTATATACAGAATAACAGATACCCCGGGAGGGAGTTACAGACTGGAATCTAATCGAGGGGCTCAGGGTGGGTGATATATAAAATAACAGATACCCCGGGAGGGAGTTACAGACTGGAATCTAACCGAGGGGTTCAGGGTGGGTGATATACAGAATAACAGATACCCCGGGAGGGAGTTACAGACTGGAATCTAACCGAGGGGTTCAGGGTGGGTGTTATACAGAATAACAGATACCCCGGGAGGGAGTAACAGACTGGAATCTAATCGAGGGGTGCAGGATGGGTGATATACAGAATAACAGATACCTCGGGAGGGAGTTACAGACTGGAATCTAATTGAGGGGCTCAGGGTGGGTGATATACAGAATAACAGATACCCCGGGAGGGAGTTACAGACTGGAATCTAATCGAGGGGTTCAGGGTGGGTTATATACAAAATAACAGATACCCCGGGAGGGAGTTACAGACTAATGGAGGGGTTCAGGGTGGGTTATATCCAGAATAACAGATACCCCGGGAGGGAGTTACAGACTGGAATATAATCGAGGGGTTCAGGGTGTGTTATGTACAGAATAACAGATACCCTGGGAGGGAGTTACTGACTGGAATCTAATCGAGGGGTTCAGGGTGGGTTATATACAGAATAACAGATACCCCGGGAGGGAGTTACTGACTGGAATCTAATCGAGGGGTTCAGGGTGGGTTATATCCAGAATAACAGATCCCCCGGGAGGGAGTTCCAGACTGGAATCTAATCGAGAGGCTCAGGGTGGGTGATATACAGAATAACAGATACCCCGGGAGGGAGTTACAGACTGGAATCTAATCGAGGGGCTCAGGGTGGGTGATATACAGAATAACAGATACCCCGGGAGGGAGTTACAGACTGGAATCTAATCGAGGGGTGCAGGGTGTGTTATATACAGAATAACAGATACCCCGGGAGGGAGTTACAGACTGGAATCTAATCGAGGGGTTCAGGGTGGATGATATAAAATAACAGATACCCCGGGAGGGAGTTACAGACTGGAATCTAATCGAGGGCTTCAGGGTGGGTTATATACAGAATAACAGACACCCCCGGGAGGGAGATACAGACTGGAATATAACCGAGGGGTTCAGGGTGGGTTATATACAGAATAACAGATACCCCGGGAGGGAGTTCCAGACTGGAATCTAATCGAGGGGTTCAGGGTGGGTTATGTACAGAATAACAGATACGCCGGGAGGGAGTTACAGACTGGAATCTAATCGAGGGGCTTAGGGTGGGTTATATACAGAATAACAGATACCCCGGGAGGGAGTTACAGACTGGAATCTAATCGAGGGATTCAGGGTGGGTTATATACAGAATAACAGATACCCCGGGAGGGAGTTACAGACTGGAATCTAATCGAGGGGTTCAGGGTGGGTTATATACAGAATAACAGATACCCCGGGAGGGAGTTACAGACTGGAGTCTAATCGTGGGGATCAGGGTGTGTGATATACAGATTAACAGATACCCCGGGAGGGAGTTACAGACTGGAGTCTAATCGAGGGGATCTGGGTGTGTGATATATAGAATAACAGATACCCCGGGAGGGAGTTACAGACTGGAATCTAATCGAGGGGTTCAGGGTGGGTGATATACAGATTAACAGATACCCCGGGAGGGAGTTACAGACTGGAGTCTAATCGAGGGGATCAGGGTGTGTGATATACAGAATAACAGATAACCCGGGAGGGAGTTACAGACTGGAATCTAATCGAGAGGTTCAGGGTGGGTTATATACAGAATAACAGATACCCCGGGAGGGAGTTCCAGACTGGAATCTAATCGAGAGGCTCAGGGTGGGTGATATATAAAAGAACAGATACCACGGGAGGGAGTTACAGACTGGAATCTAATCGAGGGATTTAGGGTTGGTGATATACAGAATAACAGATACCCCGGGAGGGAGTTACAGAGTGGAATCTAATCGAGGGGCTCAGGGTGGGTGATATACAGAATAACAGATACCCCGGGAGGGAGTTACAGACTCGAATCTAATCGGGGGGCTCAGGGTGGGTGATATACAGAATAACAGATACCCCGGGAGGGAGTTACAGACTCGAATCTAATCGGGGGGCTCAGGGTGGGCGATATACAGAATAACAGATACCCCGGGGAGGGAGTTACAGACTGGAATCTAATCGAGGGGCTCAGGGTGGGTGATATACAGAATAACAGATACCCCCGGGAGGGAGTTACAGACAGAAATCTAACCGAGCGGTGCAGGGTGGGTGATATACAGAATAACAGATACCCCGGGAGGGAGTTACAGAGTGGAATCTAATCGAGGCGTTCAGGGTGGGTAATATACAGAATAACAGATACCCCGGGAGGGAGTTACAGACTGGAATCTCATCGAGGGGTTCAGGGTGGGTTATATACAGAATAACAGATACCCCGGGAGGGAGTTACAGACCTGAATCTAATCGAGGGGTTCAGGGTGGGTTATATACAGAATAACAGATACCCCGGGAGGGAGTTACAGACTGGAATCTAATCGAGGGGTTCAGGGTGGGTTATATACAGAATAACAGATACCCCCGGGAGGGAGTTACAGACTGGAATCTATTCGAGGGGTTCAGGGTGGGTTATATACAGAATAACAGACACCCCGGGAGGGAGTTACAGACTGGAATCTAATCGACGGGTTCAGGGTGGGTTATATACAGAATAACAGATACCCAGGGAGGGAGTTACAGACTGGAATCTAATCGAGGGGTTCAGGGTGGGTGATATACAGAATAACAGATACCCCGGGAGGGAGTTACAGACTGGAATCTAACCGAGGGGTTCAGGGTGGGTGATATACAGAATAACAGATAACCCGGGAGGGAGTTACAGATTGGAATCTAATCGAGGGGCTCAGGGTGGGTGATATAAAGAATAACAGATACCCCGGGAGGGAGTTACAGACTGGAATCTAACCGAGGGGTTCAGGGTGGGACATATACAGAATAACAGATACCCCGGGAGGGAGTTACAGACTAGAATCTAATCGAGGGGTTCAGGGTGGGTAATATACAGAATAACAGATACCCCGGGAGGGAGTTACAGACTGGAATCTAATCGAGGGGTTCAGGGTGGGTTATATACAGAATAACAGATACCCCGGGAGGGAGTTACAGACTGGAATCTAATCGAGGGGTTCAGGGTGGGTTATGTATAGAATAACAGATACCCCGGGAGAAGTTACAGACTGGAATCGAGCCGAGGGGTTCAGCGTGGGTATGTACAGAACAACAGATACCCCGGGAGGGAGTTACAGACTGGAATCTAATCGAGGGGTTCAGGGTGGGTTTTATACAGAATAACAGATAACCCGGGAGGGAGTTACAGACTGGAATCTAATCGAGGGGTTCAGGGTGGGTTATGTATAGAATAACAGATACCCTGGGAGGAAGTTACAGACTGGAATCGAGCCGAGGGTTTCAGCGTGGGTTATGTACAGAATAACAGATACCCCGGGAGGGAGTTACAGACTGGAATCTAATCGATGGGCTCAGGGTGGGTTATATACAGAATAACAGATACCCCGGGAGGGAGTTACAGACTGGAATCTAACTGAGGGGTTCAGGGCGGGTTATATACAGAATAACAGATACCCCGGGAGGGAGTTACAGACTGGAATCTAATCGATGGGCTCAGGGTGGGTTATATACAGAATAACAGATACCCCGGGAGGGAGTTACAGACTGGAATCTAACTGAGGGGTTCAGGGTGGGTTATATACAGAATAACAGATACCCCGGGAGGGAGTTCCAGACTGGAATCTAATCGAGGGGTTCAGGGTGGGTTATATACAGAATAACAGATACCCCGGGACGGAGTTACAGACTGGAATCTAATCGAGGGGCTCAGGGTGGGTGATATACAGAATAACAGATACCCCGGGAAGGAGTTCCAGTCTGGAATCTAATCGAGGGGTTCAGGGTGTGTTATATACAGAATAACAGATACCCCGGGAGGGAGTTACAGACTGGAATCTAATCGAGGGGCTCAGGGTGGGTGATATACAGAATAACAGATACCCCGGTAGGGAGTTACAGACTGGAATCTAATCGAGGGGTTCAGGGTGGGTTATATACAGAATAACAGATACCCCGGGAGGGAGTTACAGACTCGAATCTAATCGGGGGGCTCAGGGTGGGTTATATACAGAATAACAGATACCCCAGGAGAGAGTTACAGACAGAAATCTAACCGAGCGGTGCAGGGTGGGTGATATACAGAATAACAGATACCCCGGGAGGGAGTTACAGAGTGGAATCTAATGGAGGGGTTCAGGGTGGGTTATATACAGAATAACAGATACCCCGGGAGGGAGTTACAGACTGGAATCTAACCGAGGGGTTCAGGGTGGGTGATATACAGAATAACAGATACGCCGGGAGGGAGTTACAGACTGGAATCTAATCGAGGGGTTCAGGGTGGGTGATATACAGAATAACAGATACCCCGGGAGAGAGTTACAGACTGGAATCAAATCGAGGGGTTCAGGGTGGGTTATATACAGAATAACAGATACCGGAGAGGGAGTTACAGACTGGAATCTAATCGAGGTGTTCAGGGTGGGTTATATACAGAATAACAGATACCCCGGGAGGGAGTTACAGACTGGAATCTAATCGAGGGGTTCAGGGTGGGTTATATACAGAATAACAGATACCCTGGGAGGGAGTTACAGACTGGAATCTAATCGAGGGGCTCAGGGTGGGTGATATAAAATAACAGATACCCCGGGAGGGAGTTACAGACTGGAATCTAATCGAGGGCTTCAGGGTGGGTTATATACAGAATAACAGACACCCCCGGGAGGGAGTTACAGACTGGAATCTAACCGAGCGGTGCAGGGTGGGTGATATACAGAATAACAGATACCCCGGGAGGGAGTTACAGACTGGAATCTAATCGAGGGCTTCAGGGTGGGTTATGTACAGAATAACAGATACGCCGGGAGGGAGTTACAGACTGGAATCTAATCGAGGGGCTTAGGGTGGGTTATATACAGAACAACAGATACCCCGGGAGGGAGTTACAGACTGGAATCTAATCGAGGGGTTCAGGGTGGGTGGTATACAGATTAACAGATACCCCGGGAGGGAGTTACAGACTGGAGTCGAATCGAGGGGATCAGGGTGTGTGATATACAGAATAACAGATACCCCTGGAGGGAGTTACAGACTGGAATCTAATCGAGAGGTTCAGGGTGGGTTATATACAGAATAACAGATACCCCGGGAGGGAGTTCCAGACTGGAATCTAATCGAGAGGCTCAGGGTGGGTGATATATAAAAGAACAGATACCCCGGGAGGGAGTTACAGACTGGAATCTAATCGAGGGGTTTAGGGTTGGTGATATACAGAATAACAGATACCCCGGGAGGGAGTTACAGACTGGAATCTAATCGAGGGGCTCAGGGTGGGTGATATACAGAATAACAGATACCCCGGGAGGGAGTTACAGAGTGGAATCTAATCGAGAGGTTCAGGGTGGGTTATATACAGAATAACAGATACCCCGGGAGGGAGTTCCAGACTGGAATCTAATCGAGAGGCTCAGGGTGGGTGATATATAAAAGAACAGATACCACGGGAGGGAGTTACAGACTGGAATCTAATCGAGGGATTTAGGGTTGGTGATATACAGAATAACAGATACCCCGGGAGGGAGTTACAGAGTGGAATCTAATCGAGGGGCTCAGGGTGGGTGATATACAGAATAACAGATACCCCGGGAGGGAGTTACAGACTCGAATCTAATCGGGGGGCTCAGGGTGGGTGATATACAGAATAACAGATACCCCGGGAGGGAGTTACAGACTCGAATCTAATCGGGGGGCTCAGGGTGGGCGATATACAGAATAACAGATACCCCGGGGAGGGAGTTACAGACTGGAATCTAATCGAGGGGCTCAGGGTGGGTGATATACAGAATAACAGATACCCCCGGGA
Source organism: Stegostoma tigrinum (assembly GCF_030684315.1). NCBI lineage: Eukaryota > Metazoa > Chordata > Chondrichthyes > Orectolobiformes > Stegostomatidae > Stegostoma > Stegostoma tigrinum. The sequence goes on along the minus strand of NC_081399.1, from coordinate 10,956,173 downwards.
GGGAGTTACAGACAGAAATCTAACCGAGCGGTGCAGGGTGGGTGATATACAGAATAACAGATACCCCGGGAGGGAGTTACAGAGTGGAATCTAATCGAGGCGTTCAGGGTGGGTAATATACAGAATAACAGATACCCCGGGAGGGAGTTACAGACTGGAATCTCATCGAGGGGTTCAGGGTGGGTTATATACAGAATAACAGATACCCCGGGAGGGAGTTACAGACCTGAATCTAATCGAGGGGTTCAGGGTGGGTTATATACAGAATAACAGATACCCCGGGAGGGAGTTACAGACTGGAATCTAATCGAGGGGTTCAGGGTGGGTTATATACAGAATAACAGATACCCCGGGAGGGAGTTACAGACTGGAATCTATTCGAGGGGTTCAGGGTGGGTTATATACAGAATAACAGACACCCCGGGAGGGAGTTACAGACTGGAATCTAATCGACGGGTTCAGGGTGGGTTATATACAGAATAACAGATACCCAGGGAGGGAGTTACAGACTGGAATCTAATCGAGGGGTTCAGGGTGGGTGATATACAGAATAACAGATACCCCGGGAGGGAGTTACAGACTGGAATCTAACCGAGGGGTTCAGGGTGGGTGATATACAGAATAACAGATAACCCGGGAGGGAGTTACAGATTGGAATCTAATCGAGGGGCTCAGGGTGGGTGATATAAAGAATAACAGATACCCCGGGAGGGAGTTACAGACTGGAATCTAACCGAGGGGTTCAGGGTGGGACATATACAGAATAACAGATACCCCGGGAGGGAGTTACAGACTAGAATCTAATCGAGGGGTTCAGGGTGGGTAATATACAGAATAACAGATACCCCGGGAGGGAGTTACAGACTGGAATCTAATCGAGGGGTTCAGGGTGGGTTATATACAGAATAACAGATACCCCGGGAGGGAGTTACAGACTGGAATCTAATCGAGGGGTTCAGGGTGGGTTATGTATAGAATAACAGATACCCCGGGAGAAGTTACAGACTGGAATCGAGCCGAGGGGTTCAGCGTGGGTATGTACAGAACAACAGATACCCCGGGAGGGAGTTACAGACTGGAATCTAATCGAGGGGTTCAGGGTGGGTTTTATACAGAATAACAGATAACCCGGGAGGGAGTTACAGACTGGAATCTAATCGAGGGGTTCAGGGTGGGTTATGTATAGAATAACAGATACCCTGGGAGGAAGTTACAGACTGGAATCGAGCCGAGGGTTTCAGCGTGGGTTATGTACAGAATAACAGATACCCCGGGAGGGAGTTACAGACTGGAATCTAATCGATGGGCTCAGGGTGGGTTATATACAGAATAACAGATACCCCGGGAGGGAGTTACAGACTGGAATCTAACTGAGGGGTTCAGGGTGGGTTATATACAGAATAACAGATACCCCGGGAGGGAGTTCCAGACTGGAATCTAATCGAGGGGTTCAGGGTGGGTTATATACAGAATAACAGATACCCCGGGACGGAGTTACAGACTGGAATCTAATCGAGGGGCTCAGGGTGGGTGATATACAGAATAACAGATACCCCGGGAAGGAGTTCCAGTCTGGAATCTAATCGAGGGGTTCAGGGTGTGTTATATACAGAATAACAGATACCCCGGGAGGGAGTTACAGACTGGAATCTAATCGAGGGGCTCAGGGTGGGTGATATACAGAATAACAGATACCCCGGTAGGGAGTTACAGACTGGAATCTAATCGAGGGGTTCAGGGTGGGTTATATACAGAATAACAGATACCCCGGGAGGGAGTTACAGACTCGAATCTAATCGGGGGGCTCAGGGTGGGTTATATACAGAATAACAGATACCCCAGGAGAGAGTTACAGACAGAAATCTAACCGAGCGGTGCAGGGTGGGTGATATACAGAATAACAGATACCCCGGGAGGGAGTTACAGAGTGGAATCTAATGGAGGGGTTCAGGGTGGGTTATATACAGAATAACAGATACCCCGGGAGGGAGTTACAGACTGGAATCTAACCGAGGGGTTCAGGGTGGGTGATATACAGAATAACAGATACGCCGGGAGGGAGTTACAGACTGGAATCTAATCGAGGGGTTCAGGGTGGGTGATATACAGAATAACAGATACCCCGGGAGAGAGTTACAGACTGGAATCAAATCGAGGGGTTCAGGGTGGGTTATATACAGAATAACAGATACCGGAGAGGGAGTTACAGACTGGAATCTAATCGAGGTGTTCAGGGTGGGTTATATACAGAATAACAGATACCCCGGGAGGGAGTTACAGACTGGAATCTAATCGAGGGGTTCAGGGTGGGTTATATACAGAATAACAGATACCCTGGGAGGGAGTTACAGACTGGAATCTAATCGAGGGGCTCAGGGTGGGTGATATAAAATAACAGATACCCCGGGAGGGAGTTACAGACTGGAATCTAATCGAGGGCTTCAGGGTGGGTTATATACAGAATAACAGACACCCCCGGGAGGGAGTTACAGACTGGAATCGAACCGAGCGGTGCAGGGTGGGTGATATACAGAATAACAGATACCCCGGGAGGGAGTTACAGACTGGAATCTAATCGAGGGCTTCAGGGTGGGTTATGTACAGAATAACAGATACGCCGGGAGGGAGTTACAGACTGGAATCTAATCGAGGGGCTTAGGGTGGGTTATATACAGAACAACAGATACCCCGGGAGGGAGTTACAGACTGGAATCTAATCGAGGGGTTCAGGGTGGGTGGTATACAGATTAACAGATACCCCGGGAGGGAGTTACAGACTGGAATCTAATCGAGGGGCTCAGGGTGGGTGATATAAAGAATAACAGATACCCCGGGAGGGAGTTACAGACTGGAATCTAACCGAGGGGTTCAGGGTGGGACATATACAGAATAACAGATACCCCGGGAGGGAGTTACAGACTAGAATCTAATCGAGGGGTTCAGGGTGGGTAATATACAGAATAACAGATACCCCGGGAGGGAGTTACAGACTGGAATCTAATCGAGGGGTTCAGGGTGGGTTATATACAGAATAACAGATACCCCGGGAGGGAGTTACAGACTGGAATCTAATCGAGGGGTTCAGGGTGGGTTATGTATAGAATAACAGATACCCCGGGAGAAGTTACAGACTGGAATCGAGCCGAGGGGTTCAGCGTGGGTATGTACAGAACAACAGATACCCCGGGAGGGAGTTACAGACTGGAATCTAATCGAGGGGTTCAGGGTGGGTTTTATACAGAATAACAGATAACCCGGGAGGGAGTTACAGACTGGAATCTAATCGAGGGGTTCAGGGTGGGTTATGTATAGAATAACAGATACCCTGGGAGGAAGTTACAGACTGGAATCGAGCCGAGGGTTTCAGCGTGGGTTATGTACAGAATAACAGATACCCCGGGAGGGAGTTACAGACTGGAATCTAATCGATGGGCTCAGGGTGGGTTATATACAGAATAACAGATACCCCGGGAGGGAGTTACAGACTGGAATCTAACTGAGGGGTTCAGGGTGGGTTATATACAGAATAACAGATACCCCGGGAGGGAGTTCCAGACTGGAATCTAATCGAGGGGTTCAGGGTGGGTTATATACAGAATAACAGATACCCCGGGACGGAGTTACAGACTGGAATCTAATCGAGGGGCTCAGGGTGGGTGATATACAGAATAACAGATACCCCGGGAAGGAGTTCCAGTCTGGAATCTAATCGAGGGGTTCAGGGTGTGTTATATACAGAATAACAGATACCCCGGGAGGGAGTTACAGACTGGAATCTAATCGAGGGGCTCAGGGTGGGTGATATACAGAATAACAGATACCCCGGTAGGGAGTTACAGACTGGAATCTAATCGAGGGGTTCAGGGTGGGTTATATACAGAATAACAGATACCCCGGGAGGGAGTTACAGACTCGAATCTAATCGGGGGGCTCAGGGTGGGTTATATACAGAATAACAGATACCCCAGGAGAGAGTTACAGACAGAAATCTAACCGAGCGGTGCAGGGTGGGTGATATACAGAATAACAGATACCCCGGGAGGGAGTTACAGAGTGGAATCTAATGGAGGGGTTCAGGGTGGGTTATATACAGAATAACAGATACCCCGGGAGGGAGTTACAGACTGGAATCTAACCGAGGGGTTCAGGGTGGGTGATATACAGAATAACAGATACGCCGGGAGGGAGTTACAGACTGGAATCTAATCGAGGGGTTCAGGGTGGGTGATATACAGAATAACAGATACCCCGGGAGAGAGTTACAGACTGGAATCAAATCGAGGGGTTCAGGGTGGGTTATATACAGAATAACAGATACCGGAGAGGGAGTTACAGACTGGAATCTAATCGAGGTGTTCAGGGTGGGTTATATACAGAATAACAGATACCCCGGGAGGGAGTTACAGACTGGAATCTAATCGAGGGGTTCAGGGTGGGTTATATACAGAATAACAGATACCCTGGGAGGGAGTTACAGACTGGAATCTAATCGAGGGGCTCAGGGTGGGTGATATAAAATAACAGATACCCCGGGAGGGAGTTACAGACTGGAATCTAATCGAGGGCTTCAGGGTGGGTTATATACAGAATAACAGACACCCCCGGGAGGGAGTTACAGACTGGAATCTAACCGAGCGGTGCAGGGTGGGTGATATACAGAATAACAGATACCCCGGGAGGGAGTTACAGACTGGAATCTAATCGAGGGCTTCAGGGTGGGTTATGTACAGAATAACAGATACGCCGGGAGGGAGTTACAGACTGGAATCTAATCGAGGGGCTTAGGGTGGGTTATATACAGAACAACAGATACCCCGGGAGGGAGTTACAGACTGGAATCTAATCGAGGGGTTCAGGGTGGGTGGTATACAGATTAACAGAGACCCCGGGAGGGAGTTACAGACTGGAGTCGAATCGAGGGGATCAGGGTGTGTGATATACAGAATAACAGATACCCCTGGAGGGAGTTACAGACTGGAATCTAATCGAGAGGTTCAGGGTGGGTTATATACAGAATAACAGATACCCCGGGAGGGAGTTCCAGACTGGAATCTAATCGAGAGGCTCAGGGTGGGTGATATATAAAAGAACAGATACCCCGGGAGGGAGTTACAGACTGGAATCTAATCGAGGGGTTTAGGGTTGGTGATATACAGAATAACAGATACCCCGGGAGGGAGTTACAGACTGGAATCTAATCGAGGGGCTCAGGGTGGGTGATATACAGAATAACAGATACCCCGGGAGGGAGTTACAGAGTGGAATCTAATCGAGAGGTTCAGGGTGGGTTATATATAGAATAACAGATACCCCGGGAGGGAGTTCCAGACTGGAATCTAATCGAGAGGCTCAGGGTGGGTGATATATAAAAGAACAGATACCACGGGAGGGAGTTACAGACTGGAATCTAATCGAGGGATTTAGGGTTGGTGATATACAGAATAACAGATACCCCGGGAGGGAGTTACAGAGTGGAATCTAATCGAGGGGCTCAGGGTGGGTGATATACAGAATAACAGATACCCCGGGAGGGAGTTACAGACTCGAATCTAATCGGGGGGCTCAGGGTGGGTGATATACAGAATAACAGATACCCCGGGAGGGAGTTACAGACTCGAATCTAATCGGGGGGCTCAGGGTGGGCGATATACAGAATAACAGATACCCCGGGGAGGGAGTTACAGACTGGAATCTAATCGAGGGGCTCAGGGTGGGTGATATACAGAATAACAGATACCCCCGGGAGGGAGTTACAGACAGAAATCTAACCGAGCGGTGCAGGGTGGGTGATATACAGAATAACAGATACCCCGGGAGGGAGTTACAGAGTGGAATCTAATCGAGGCGTTCAGGGTGGGTAATATACAGAATAACAGATACCCCGGGAGGGAGTTACAGACTGGAATCTCATCGAGGGGTTCAGGGTGGGTTATATACAGAATAACAGATACCCCGGGAGGGAGTTACAGACCTGAATCTAATCGAGGGGTTCAGGGTGGGTTATATACAGAATAACAGATACCCCGGGAGGGAGTTACAGACTGGAATCTAATCGAGGGGTTCAGGGTGGGTTATATACAGAATAACAGATACCCCGGGAGGGAGTTACAGACTGGAATCTATTCGAGGGGTTCAGGGTGGGTTATATACAGAATAACAGACACCCCGGGAGGGAGTTACAGACTGGAATCTAATCGACGGGTTCAGGGTGGGTTATATACAGAATAACAGATACCCAGGGAGGGAGTTACAGACTGGAATCTAATCGAGGGGTTCAGGGTGGGTGATATACAGAATAACAGATACCCCGGGAGGGAGTTACAGACTGGAATCTAACCGAGGGGTTCAGGGTGGGTGATATACAGAATAACAGATAACCCGGGAGGGAGTTACAGATTGGAATCTAATCGAGGGGCTCAGGGTGGGTGATATAAGGAATAACAGATACCCCGGGAGGGAGTTACAGACTGGAATCTAACCGAGGGGTTCAGGGTGGGACATATACAGAATAACAGATACCCCGGGAGGGAGTTACAGACTAGAATCTAATCGAGGGGTTCAGGGTGGGTAATATACAGAATAACAGATACCCCGGGAGGGAGTTACAGACTGGAATCTAATCGAGGGGTTCAGGGTGGGTTATATACAGAATAACAGATACCCCGGGAGGGAGTTACAGACTGGAATCTAATCGAGGGGTTCAGGGTGGGTTATGTATAGAATAACAGATACCCCGGGAGAAGTTACAGACTGGAATCGAGCCGAGGGGTTCAGCGTGGGTATGTACAGAACAACAGATACCCCGGGAGGGAGTTACAGACTGGAATCTAATCGAGGGGTTCAGGGTGGGTTTTATACAGAATAACAGATAACCCGGGAGGGAGTTACAGACTGGAATCTAATCGAGGGGTTCAGGGTGGGTTATGTATAGAATAACAGATACCCTGGGAGGAAGTTACAGACTGGAATCGAGCCGAGGGTTTCAGCGTGGGTTATGTACAGAATAACAGATACCCCGGGAGGGAGTTACAGACTGGAATCTAATCGATGGGCTCAGGGTGGGTTATATACAGAATAACAGATACCCCGGGAGGGAGTTACAGACTGGAATCTAACTGAGGGGTTCAGGGTGGGTTATATACAGAATAACAGATACCCCGGGAGGGAGTTCCAGACTGGAATCTAATCGAGGGGTTCAGGGTGGGTTATATACAGAATAACAGATACCCCGGGACGGAGTTACAGACTGGAATCTAATCGAGGGGCTCAGGGTGGGTGATATACAGAATAACAGATACCCCGGGAAGGAGTTCCAGTCTGGAATCTAATCGAGGGGTTCAGGGTGTGTTATATACAGAATAACAGATACCCCGGGAGGGAGTTACAGACTGGAATATAATCGAGGGGCTCAGGGTGGGTGATATACAGAATAACAGATACCCCGGTAGGGAGTTACAGACTGGAATCTAATCGAGGGGTTCAGGGTGGGTTATATACAGAATAACAGATACCCCGGGAGGGAGTTACAGACTCGAATCTAATCGGGGGGCTCAGGGTGGGTTATATACAGAATAACAGATACCCCAGGAGAGAGTTACAGACAGAAATCTAACCGAGCGGTGCAGGGTGGGTGATATACAGAATAACAGATACCCCGGGAGGGAGTTACAGAGTGGAATCTAATGGAGGGGTTCAGGGTGGGTTATATACAGAATAACAGATACCCCGGGAGGGAGTTACAGACTGGAATCTAACCGAGGGGTTCAGGGTGGGTGATATACAGAATAACAGATACCCCGGGAGAGAGTTACAGACTGGAATCAAATCGAGGGGTTCAGGGTGGGTTATATACAGAATAACAGATACCGGAGAGGGAGTTACAGACTGGAATCTAATCGAGGTGTTCAGGGTGGGTTATATACAGAATAACAGATACCCCGGGAGGGAGTTACAGACTGGAATCTAATCGAGGGGTTCAGGGTGGGTTATATACAGAATAACAGATACCCTGGGAGGGAGTTACAGACTGGAATCTAATCGAGGGGCTCAGGGTGGGTGATATAAAATAACAGATACCCCGGGAGGGAGTTACAGACTGGAATCTAATCGAGGGCTTCAGGGTGGGTTATATACAGAATAACAGACACCCCCGGGAGGGAGTTACAGACTGGAATCGAACCGAGCGGTGCAGGGTGGGTGATATACAGAATAACAGATACCCCGGGAGGGAGTTACAGACTGGAATCTAATCGAGGGCTTCAGGGTGGGTTATGTACAGAATAACAGATACGCCGGGAGGGAGTTACAGACTGGAATCTAATCGAGGGGCTTAGGGTGGGTTATATACAGAACAACAGATACCCCGGGAGGGAGTTACAGACTGGAATCTAATCGAGGGGTTCAGGGTGGGTGGTATACAGATTAACAGATACCCCGGGAGGGAGTTACAGACTGGAGTCGAATCGAGGGGATCAGGGTGTGTGATATACAGAATAACAGATACCCCGGGAGGGAGTTACAGACTGGAATCTAATCGAGAGGTTCAGGGTGGGTTATATACAGAATAACAGATACCCCGGGAGGGAGTTCCAGACTGGAATCTAATCGAGAGGCTCAGGGTGGGTGATATATAAAAGAACAGATACCCCGGGAGGGAGTTACAGACTGGAATCTAATCGAGGGGTTTAGGGTTGGTGATATACAGAATAACAGATACCCCGGGAGGGAGTTACAGACTGGAATCTAATCGAGGGGCTCAGGGTGGGTGATATACAGAATAACAGATACCCCGGGAGGGAGTTACAGAGTGGAATCTAATCGAGGCGTTCAGGGTGGGCAATATACAGAATAACAGATACCCCGGGAGGGAGTTACAGACTGGAATCTAATCGAGGGGTTCAGGGTGGGTTATATACAGAATAACAGATACCCCGGGAGGGAGTTACAGACTGGAATCTAATCGAGGGGTCGAGGGTGGGTTATATACAGAATAACAGATACCCTGGGAGGGAGTTACAGACTGGAATCTAATCGAGGGGTTCAGGGTGGGTTATATACAGATTAACAGATACCCCGGGAGGGAGTTACAGACTGGAATCTATTCGAGGGGTTCAGGGTGGGTTATATACAGAATAACAGATACCCCGGGAGGGAGTTACAGACTGGAATCTAATCGAGGGGTTCAGGGTGGGTTATATACAGAATAACAGATACCCAGGGAGGGAGTTACAGACTGGAATCTAATCGAGGGGTTCAGGGTGGGTGATATACAGAATAACAAATACCCCGGGAGGGAGTTACAGACTGGAATCTAACCGAGGGGTTCAGGGTGGGTGATATACAGAATAACAGATACCCCGGGAGGGAGTTACAGATTGGAATCTAATCGAGGGGCTCAGGGTGGGTGATATAAAGAATAACAGATACCCCGGGAGGGAGTTACAGACTGGAATCTAACCGAGGGGTTCAGGGTGGGACATATACAGAATAACAGATACCCCGGGAGGGAGTTACAGACTAGAATCTAATCGAGGGGTTCAGGGTGGGTTATATAGAGAATAACAGATACCCCGGGAGGGAGTTACAGACTGGAATCTAATCGAGGGGTTCAGGGTGGGTTATCTACAGAATAACAGATACCCCGGGAGGGAGTTACAGACTGGAATCTAATCGAGGGGTTCAGGGTGGGTTTTATACAGAATAACGGATACGCCGGGAGGGAGTTACAGACTGGAATCTAATCGAGGGGTTCAGGGTGGGTTATGTATAGAATAACAGATACCCCGGGAGGAAGTTAGAGACTGGAATCGAGCCGAGGGGTTCAGCGTGGGTTATGTACAGAATAACAGATACCCCGGGAGGGAGTTACAGACTGGAATCGAATCGATGGGCTCAGGGTGGGTTATATACAGAATAACAGATACCTGGGAGGGAGTTACAGACTGGAATCTAACTGAGGGGTTCAGGGTGGGTAATATACAGAATAACAGATACCCCGGGAGGGAGTTACAGACTGGAATCTAATCGAGGGGTTCAGGGTGGGTTATATACAGAATAACAGATACCCCGGGAGGGAGTTACAGACTGAAATCTAACCGAGCGGGGCAGGGTGGGTGATATCCAGAATAACAGATACCCCGGGAGGGAGTTACAGACTGAAATCTAACCGAGGGCTTCAGGGTGTGTTATATACAGAATAACAGATACCCCGGGAGGGAGTTACAGACTGAAATCTAACCGAGGGCTTCAGGGTGTGTTATATACAGAATAACAGATACCCCGGGAGGGAGTTACAGACTGGAATCTAATCGAGGGGTTCAGGGTGGGTTATATACAGAATAACAGATACCCGGGAGGGAGTTACAGACTGGAATCTAATCGAGGGGCTCAGGGTGTTTGATATACAGAATAAAAGATACCCCGGGCGGGAGTTACAGACTGGAATCTAATCGAGGGGTTCAGGGTGGGTTATATACAGAATAACAGATGGCCCGGGAGGGAGTTACAGACTGGAATCTAATGGAGGGGTTCAGGGTGGGTTATATACAGAATAACAGATACCCCGGGAGGGAGTTACAGACTGGAATCTAACCGAGAGGTTCATGGTGGGTTATATATAGAACAACAGATACCCCGGGGAGGGAGTTACAGACTGGAATCTAACCGAGGGGTTCAGGGTGGGTTATATACAGAATAACAGATACCCCGGGAGGGAGTTACAGACTGGAATCTAATCGAGGGGTTCAGAGTGGGTGATATACAGAATAACAGATACCCCGGGAGGCAGTTACAGACTGGAATCTAACCGAGGGGCTCAGGGTGTGTTATGTACAGAATAACAGATACCCCGGGAGGGAGTTACAGACTGGAATCTAATCGAGGGGTTCAGGGTGCGTTATATACAGAATAACAGATACCCCGGGAGGGAGCTACAGACTGGAATCTGATCGAGGGGTTCAGGGTGGGTTATATGCAGAATAACAGATACCCCGGGAGGGAGTTACAGACTGGAATCTAACCGAGGGGTTCAGGGTGGGTTATATACAGAATAACAGATACCCCGGGAGGGAGTTACAGACTGGAATCTAATCGAGGGGTTCAGGGTGCGTTATATACAGAATAACAGATACCCCGGGAGGGAGTTACAGACTGGAATCTAACCGAGGGGTTCAGGGTGGGTTATATACAGAATAACAGATACCCCGGGAGGGAGTTACAGACTGGAATCTAATCGAGGGGTTCAGGGTGGGTTATGTACAGAATAACAGATACCCCGGGAGGGAGTTACAGACTGGAATCTAACCGAGGGGTTCAGGGTGGGTTATATACAGAAGAACAGATACCCAGGGAGGGAGTTACAGACTGGAATCTAATCGAGGGGTTCAGGGTGGGTTATGTACAGAATAACAGATACCCCGGGAGGGAGTTACAGACTGGAGTCTAATCGAGGGGATCAGGGTGTGTTTTATACAGAGTAACAGATACCCCGGGAGGGAGTTACAGACTGGAATCTCATCGAGGGGTTCAGGGTGGGTGATATACAGAATAACAGATACCCCGGCAGGGAGTTACAGACTGGAATCTAATCGAGGGGTTCAGGGTGTGTTATGTACAGAAAAACAGATACCCCGGGAGGGAGTTACTGACTGGAATCTAATCGAGGGGTTCAGGGTGGGTTATATACAGAATAACAGATACCCGGGAGGGAGTTACAGACTGGAATCTGATCGAGGGGTTCAGGGTGGGTTATATACAGAATAACAGATACCCCGGGAGGGAGTTACAGACTGGCATCTAACCGAGGGGTTCAGGGTGGGTTATATACAGAATAACAGATACCCCGGGAGGGAGTTGCAGACTGGAATCTGATCGAGGGGTTCAGGGTGGGTTATATACAGAATAACAGATACCCCGGGAGGGAGTTACAGACTGGAATCTAATCGAGGGGTTCAGGGTGGGTTATATACAGAATAACAGATACCCCGGGAGGGAGTTACAGACTGGAATCTAATCGAGGGGTTCAGGGTGTGTTATATATAAAATAACAGATACCCCGGGAGGGAGTTACAGACTGGAATCTAATCGAGGGGTTCAGGGTGGGTTATATACAGAATAACAGATACCCCGGGAGGGAGTTACAGACTGGAATCTAACCGAGCGGTGCAGGGTGTGTTATATATAAAATAACAGATACCACGGGAGGGAGTTACAGACTGGAATCTAATCGAGGGGCTCAGGGTGGGTTATATACAGAATAACAGATACCCCGGGAGGGAGTTACAGACTGGAATCTAATCGAGGGGTTCAGGGTGGGTTATATACAGAATAACAGATACCCCGGGAGGGAGTTACACACTGGAATCTAATCGAGGGGTTCAGGGTGGGTTATATACAGAATAACAGATACCCCGGGAGGGAGTTACAGACTGGAATCTAACTGAGGGGTTCAGGGTTTGTTATGTACAGAATAACAGATACCCCGGGAGGGAGTTACAGACTGGAATCTAATCGAGGTGTTCAGGGTGGGTTATATACAAAATAACAGATACCCCGGGAGGGAGTTACAGACTGGAATCTAACCGAGGGGTTCAGGGTGGGTGATATACAGAATAACAGATAACCCGGGAGGGAGTTACAGATTGGAATCTAATCGAGGGGCTCAGGGTGGGTGATATAAAGAATAACAGATACCCCGGGAGGGAGTTACAGACTGGAATCTAACCGAGGGGTTCAGGGTGGGACATATACAGAATAACAGATACCCCGGGAGGGAGTTACAGACTAGAATCTAATCGAGGGGTTCAGGGTGGGTAATATACAGAATAACAGATACCCCGGGAGGGAGTTACAGACTGGAATCTAATCGAGGGGTTCAGGGTGGGTTATATACAGAATAACAGATACCCCGGGAGGGAGTTACAGACTGGAATCTAATCGAGGGGTTCAGGGTGGGTTATGTATAGAATAACAGATACCCCGGGAGAAGTTACAGACTGGAATCGAGCCGAGGGGTTCAGCGTGGGTATGTACAGAACAACAGATACCCCGGGAGGGAGTTACAGACTGGAATCTAATCGAGGGGTTCAGGGTGGGTTTTATACAGAATAACAGATAACCCGGGAGGGAGTTACAGACTGGAATCTAATCGAGGGGTTCAGGGTGGGTTATGTATAGAATAACAGATACCCTGGGAGGAAGTTACAGACTGGAATCGAGCCGAGGGTTTCAGCGTGGGTTATGTACAGAATAACAGATACCCCGGGAGGGAGTTACAGACTGGAATCTAATCGATGGGCTCAGGGTGGGTTATATACAGAATAACAGATACCCCGGGAGGGAGTTACAGACTGGAATCTAACTGAGGGGTTCAGGGTGGGTTATATACAGAATAACAGATACCCCGGGAGGGAGTTCCAGACTGGAATCTAATCGAGGGGTTCAGGGTGGGTTATATACAGAATAACAGATACCCCGGGACGGAGTTACAGACTGGAATCTAATCGAGGGGCTCAGGGTGGGTGATATACAGAATAACAGATACCCCGGGAAGGAGTTCCAGTCTGGAATCTAATCGAGGGGTTCAGGGTGTGTTATATACAGAATAACAGATACCCCGGGAGGGAGTTACAGACTGGAATATAATCGAGGGGCTCAGGGTGGGTGATATACAGAATAACAGATACCCCGGTAGGGAGTTACAGACTGGAATCTAATCGAGGGGTTCAGGGTGGGTTATATACAGAATAACAGATACCCCGGGAGGGAGTTACAGACTCGAATCTAATCGGGGGGCTCAGGGTGGGTTATATACAGAATAACAGATACCCCAGGAGAGAGTTACAGACAGAAATCTAACCGAGCGGTGCAGGGTGGGTGATATACAGAATAACAGATACCCCGGGAGGGAGTTACAGAGTGGAATCTAATGGAGGGGTTCAGGGTGGGTTATATACAGAATAACAGATACCCCGGGAGGGAGTTACAGACTGGAATCTAACCGAGGGGTTCAGGGTGGGTGATATACAGAATAACAGATACCCCGGGAGAGAGTTACAGACTGGAATCAAATCGAGGGGTTCAGGGTGGGTTATATACAGAATAACAGATACCGGAGAGGGAGTTACAGACTGGAATCTAATCGAGGTGTTCAGGGTGGGTTATATACAGAATAACAGATACCCCGGGAGGGAGTTACAGACTGGAATCTAATCGAGGGGTTCAGGGTGGGTTATATACAGAATAACAGATACCCTGGGAGGGAGTTACAGACTGGAATCTAATCGAGGGGCTCAGGGTGGGTGATATAAAATAACAGATACCCCGGGAGGGAGTTACAGACTGGAATCTAATCGAGGGCTTCAGGGTGGGTTATATACAGAATAACAGACACCCCCGGGAGGGAGTTACAGACTGGAATCGAACCGAGCGGTGCAGGGTGGGTGATATACAGAATAACAGATACCCCGGGAGGGAGTTACAGACTGGAATCTAATCGAGGGCTTCAGGGTGGGTTATGTACAGAATAACAGATACGCCGGGAGGGAGTTACAGACTGGAATCTAATCGAGGGGCTTAGGGTGGGTTATATACAGAACAACAGATACCCCGGGAGGGAGTTACAGACTGGAATCTAATCGAGGGGTTCAGGGTGGGTGGTATACAGATTAACAGATACCCCGGGAGGGAGTTACAGACTGGAGTCGAATCGAGGGGATCAGGGTGTGTGATATACAGAATAACAGATACCCCGGGAGGGAGTTACAGACTGGAATCTAATCGAGAGGTTCAGGGTGGGTTATATACAGAATAACAGATACCCCGGGAGGGAGTTCCAGACTGGAATCTAATCGAGAGGCTCAGGGTGGGTGATATATAAAAGAACAGATACCCCGGGAGGGAGTTACAGACTGGAATCTAATCGAGGGGTTTAGGGTTGGTGATATACAGAATAACAGATACCCCGGGAGGGAGTTACAGACTGGAATCTAATCGAGGGGCTCAGGGTGGGTGATATACAGAATAACAGATACCCCGGGAGGGAGTTACAGAGTGGAATCTAATCGAGGCGTTCAGGGTGGGCAATATACAGAATAACAGATACCCCGGGAGGGAGTTACAGACTGGAATCTAATCGAGGGGTTCAGGGTGGGTTATATACAGAATAACAGATACCCCGGGAGGGAGTTACAGACTGGAATCTAATCGAGGGGTCGAGGGTGGGTTATATACAGAATAACAGATACCCTGGGAGGGAGTTACAGACTGGAATCTAATCGAGGGGTTCAGGGTGGGTTATATACAGATTAACAGATACCCCGGGAGGGAGTTACAGACTGGAATCTATTCGAGGGGTTCAGGGTGGGTTATATACAGAATAACAGATACCCCGGGAGGGAGTTACAGACTGGAATCTAATCGAGGGGTTCAGGGTGGGTTATATACAGAATAACAGATACCCAGGGAGGGAGTTACAGACTGGAATCTAATCGAGGGGTTCAGGGTGGGTGATATACAGAATAACAAATACCCCGGGAGGGAGTTACAGACTGGAATCTAACCGAGGGGTTCAGGGTGGGTGATATACAGAATAACAGATACCCCGGGAGGGAGTTACAGATTGGAATCTAATCGAGGGGCTCAGGGTGGGTGATATAAAGAATAACAGATACCCCGGGAGGGAGTTACAGACTGGAATCTAACCGAGGGGTTCAGGGTGGGACATATACAGAATAACAGATACCCCGGGAGGGAGTTACAGACTAGAATCTAATCGAGGGGTTCAGGGTGGGTTATATAGAGAATAACAGATACCCCGGGAGGGAGTTACAGACTGGAATCTAATCGAGGGGTTCAGGGTGGGTTATCTACAGAATAACAGATACCCCGGGAGGGAGTTACAGACTGGAATCTAATCGAGGGGTTCAGGGTGGGTTATGTATAGAATAACAGATACCCCGGGAGAAGTTACAGACTGGAATCGAGCCGAGGGGTTCAGCGTGGGTATGTACAGAATAACAGATACCCCGGGAGGGAGTTACAGACTGGAATCTAATCGAGGGGTTCAGGGTGGGTTTTATACAGAATAACGGATACGCCGGGAGGGAGTTACAGACTGGAATCTAATCGAGGGGTTCAGGGTGGGTTATGTATAGAATAACA